>NC_069724.1:22679020-22921520 GCF_027358585.1 Pangasianodon hypophthalmus
CCACCCTCCGCTCATGGTCTGCAGGATCGGCGCTTCGCTCCGAGACCTGAGCGCCGTTTCGCTTTCAAACTGCTGAGATATGCAATAAAGCAAAGGTACATATACAGATAGATATACCTGCACACATGCACATACAGTATATTAATAAAGTTTAATATGATTTACGTGTGAATCTATTTTCACTCCGTCACACTGTTTCTTGGCATTCTCTCGTCTTCATGACCTTTCTGTAAGATGTGACAAAGCCGGACGAGTGACTTTTCCGTATTGTTAACCACAAAAGTCACAGTGTGAGTATCTTTGTCTCTCCCGTTGCGTGCTAGCGCTCCATAAAGCGCCTCCTAAAACGAATGGGAGCAGCCGGCAGAACAGACGGCAGAACAATGGAAGGACATGTCGCTAATTTGTGAAATGAAAAGACAAAATCAGTCACACCTCGCTCTCTCTCCCGCTCCACCCTGTGACGAGCTGGCTGAAATATGCAGGCCTCTTTCTGTCTCTCTCTCTCGCTCTGTCTTTGTCTCCTTCTTTCGTTCTTTCTTTTTCTCTATCCTTTATTTATCTCTCCTTTTCTCCCTCCGTCGCACGCGGTGGGTGACCGGGCCCCTGAGACGTCTGTCGTCTGTTTCTTCCCCCCTCTCTCGCTCCCTCTGTCCCTCTCGGGACAGGAGCAAGGTGCAGTGCGAGACGCCTCCTGCCATCTTTAATTTTCACCTCCGCCTCCGTGCCGGTGCCATGGCAACTGAAGGGTGGCGACCTCGCCACAGATACCCTATGGTGCCCACGCTTCACCCGGAGGAGCGATGCCCGCTCTGCGCTAGCGGGAGATGGCGGAGAGAGAGAACAGGACGACTCGGGAAGACACGCCGAATACGGCACTAAAGAACCATTTAAACATAACCAGAATCAATTAGCAGTGTGGCCAGTGTATTAGCATTTCAGTCACCATTATGCTAACGCAGCGGTCCGTCTAAGAAATCCTGCTTCCTATAAACAAATTATATTGTGTTGAATTCTCAATTCTGATTGGTCAGAAGGTTTATATTCATGCACATGGTCTAACACGTTATTGTTTCTATAGTAAGAACTTACACAGGGACTTGTTTTGCGCATGCTCTCATTAATGGCTTAAAAAACAAGTTTTCTTTGAGGAGACGTTTATGTAACATTTCTGAAAGGAGTCTCCAGTGTCAGTGCTTTGTAACCGCATCTCGATAACACAACACGCCGCATTTTCTGTCTTATTAATTTCAAGAAAGAGAAAAAAGGTGAGGCTTGTGAGGAAATGACTGCTTATAGCTGTCAGAACAGGAACTAATTTATTTTCCAGATGTTCCACAACAATAAATGGAACTATAAATGGATAAAAAGTACTACTTTTTGTTCATTAATGAATAAAAAATCGTTAGTGTGGTATAAGAGGAATAAAACACTCCAGGACATGCTGTTATTGGAAAATAATCAACTTTAGTGTGGTAGTTCTACTTTATGTCAGGCTGCATCATTTTTCATGTGCTGTCATGTTTTAGACTTTTTTATACTTTTTTTTGTTATCATACAAGACGTCTTTGCTCTTAAGACATAGCCTTAACATACCATGACTATATTTCTTTTAGCACATTAAGATAAAAACATGACTATGCCTTTAATCTTATGCTTGGATAAATACACTTCTACATTACAGGTGTAGGTCTCTATTAAAGGGCCAGTCTGTAATTTATAAAAGTGTTCTTAGATCTGTAATAATTATACATTTTCAAAGATATCTTAGAAAAATCTGTTATTTGTAATGCTGATGTGCAATGGATCTCGCTATTTTATACTTTTCAGGCTTCTGTTTGCCGATGTTTTCATTGTGATTATATTTCGCGTCTAAAAATTACAAACTGCCCCTTTAACGGTTTAAAAAATTTCCAGGCAACCTAAAACGTGACTGAATGACTGAGCACTTTGGATCGCAGATAAATCATAAATTTGCGAATTGTGCACTCGTGCTAAGTGTGTGTTTGTAGAAATTTTAAATTAATTCTTTAGATTTGTCTCAAATTCTTAGATTTTTTTTTCTACTGTACCTTCACTGTACAGCGCGTGTGCACATCGCTCTCTCTGTTAATGCATCCTGATTTGCCTGCCAAATTCTTTATGAATGAGAGAGAGAGAGTGCGTGTGTGTGCGTGCCTGCGTGTGTGTGTGTGTGTGTGTGTGTGTGTGTGTGTGTGTGTAAATGAGTGTGTGTATTTTGTACAAGTGCTTAATGCCTAATCAGCTGTTGAGCTGTTTACAGCCCCCCTGTAGCCTGGAGGAGCCCTCGATGAGCACGATGACACACACACACACACACACACTCACACACAAGCAAGCATACAAGTGCATATACACACTCACACACACATGCATATGTACATAGGGCTTGTTATGCTAAAGTCATTTGCAATGCTGAATTATGACCCACAGGTGAGAATTTTAAAACATTCAGCCGTAATGTGCACGAGATGCAGCACTCTGCATAGTCAAGAGGATTTTACTCCAAAATTATAATAACTTTTTTTCCGGTGGAATTTATGTTTCCTATGCCAAGCCATGCAGGAAGTGTAACAAAGCCAGTCTGGATGTTAGCAATTACATAAAACTGTTAACACTAGTTACGTAGGTCAGATATTATAGATAATGCTGGTTAATTTGAGTGTTTTTGCTAGCAATCATGTGATAAGTAAGAAGTTTAATTATTATCATTATTGTTAATTATTATTTCCAAAATTGTCCTTGTTGCAGCATGCTTGACGAAACCGGTCCAGCAAGAACTTTCTTTTTATGATGGATAGATTCCAATAAATAATTATTAAAAGAATTTTTTTAGAAAATGATCAAAATATCTTACCGAATTATCTCCTGTCTCCTCTTACTACAGTCTAAAGAGTCAAAGTTACAGTTTTCCTGCCTCACCTATCTGTCATGAAAAAAACCTTCTTTCTGGATTGCACCAGATGTTCCAGATGTTACACAGATATTCTTTAAGTGATACTACATTCATTAGACAACAAGAAAAAGGCAAAGATATGCTTTTGGTCTCACCAAGAAAGTCAGATGGCCTGTATTTGCATATTAAATCATGATTGGCTCTTATGTTTAATGACGCAATAACACTTGTATGACATATTTGACACTTTCTCAGATTTTCTGATAAGATTTTCAGCTTGTTTTTTTTTAAAGTAATGCAGTAAAATAATTTTCACATGCAGTCTATTAAATCATTTTCAGTCAAATCCACTGTTTTTTGAATTTTTTTCTGTTCTGAGATTCCTCTTTCCATATCATTTTCTTAATTCCTTGTGATCAATTTCTTGGGTGCTGAGCGGCGATTAAACCAAATACATGTACTTTATTCAGAAAGAACAGCTAATATGAATAGGAGGCACACTGTTAGGGTTCATTGAGACTGGAATCCCTTCAGACACAACAAAAAAGGTCTAAGGATATTTGTACTTTCATTCAGGCATGAGTCAGGTGGTCAGATATGAAGCTTGTGGAACACAGAAAGACAATGTTCATCACATACATGAACGTTGTGCACTGCATGATGTATTTACAGAGTTCATTCATTCATCCTTAGTAACTGCCTGGTCAGGGTTTCAGTAGATTAAATTAGACAAGTAGTTTGTTTATAGTTTGGGAAATAGAACCAACAAAATGTGTTAGAAAAATTGTAGAAACATGTTTGTTAAAGTGTTTTTGGGGGCATATTGGTACAGCAGTAAACAGATATGTATAGTGTCATTTAATTTTACCTCTAGTGCGGAGCTACCCAAAAGTATCACAACTAGAGACTGTAGATTGTGATCCGATACCCAGGATCAGTATCAGGTTGATACTAAGAAAAAAACTGCAGCTCCACTATTGGAAAAGAATGAATTTGATATGATCATGTAACAAATAGAAAAAGACTGGAATTGGATTTGGAAAAGATTTTTTTTTTTTTTGGAATTGGAAATGTTTACATATAAAGTGACTTTGCTGGGGGTTTGTTGTTGTTGTTGTTGTTAAGATTGATTTATGTCATTTTTATAATTTATATTTAAAAGTTGTGTTTTTTGCTATGTATTTTTTCCTATGTTTTTAAAGTGATTCAGTTAAAAAAATATTTTAATGTTTAATAGTATTCAAAGTTTAGGTTTTTTTTTAAAGATTTCTGCAAAGATTTTTTTTATTTTTGCACCTGTAAATCTTTTTGAAATTTTGAAAAGATTTTAAAAAGATTTTTTTTGGAATTGTAAATGTGTTCATATAAAAAGACTTGGTTGTATTTTTTTTTTTTAGGATTGATTTTTTTTATGAAATTTATAGTTTATTATGTAAGTGATGTAATGTAATGTAAGTGATGTTTGTGTGAAAGCTGCAGTTTTGTGCAAGTTGTATTTTTTTTTTAGAGATGTATTGTTTCCTGTATTTTCAGTTTAAATAATTATTGTAAAGATAAGTGTAAACGTCAGTTGGGTGTCGATATCAGCTGATACTTACGTTTCAGTATCAGTATTGGACAAGAAAACGCGGCCACAACACAAAATTGTTAAATAGCACATTCAACACTATCAGATACAATGCTTTTGAGAAAATGGGATATAAACGATTAGGCTTGTAGATGCAAAGAAAAAGAGGCCACCATGTTCTCAAAAAAAAAGAAAAAGAATGCATGGGCTTTTCTGGATGATCCTGTATGACTGTGTATTCAGTGTATCCATATTTGAATGAGTGTCGCGGTGATGAGAGATGTCTCAGGGTGGAGTTTTTGGGAAAAATGACACCATGACTCTCTTCTGCCTTGTATAAAAGGTCCGGGTCGGGTTCCCACACTGATACCAAGATGAGTAGATGGAAAAACGGAGGAATGAGACAGGGACCTGCACTGGGTGCCCACAGGGTGTTATCAGGCTACACTATGAAGCTGAAAGCAGGAAGGTGAAAGGAAGTCACGCCGAGTCCTTGTAGCGATAACCTCACTTCCTTTTTCTATCCAGTCAAATATCTATGGCTGGAAGTGATCCAAACACAACACATGCCAAGTGTGTGTGGAAAAACGCACCTAAAATAGGCTGAAAGGGGAAAAGGCAAAAGGTATGTGTGTGTGTTTTAGGGTCAAAATAGACGACTGGATGTAATGAAGTCATTAATAGCAGCACTCTCATTATGTATTTAATCAAAATGGCCTCTAGACTCTTCTAATTATTATTACACAGGGATTTTATTTTTCCTGTAAGATTAATTCTTTATCTTATAAGACCTATTATTTGAAGCTGTTAGTGACTATTTTAACCAGCTTCCTTTTTATTTATTTATTTTGCATTTTAGCTAATAATAATAAGCATAAGTATCACTTTGACTTTTCTGAGATGATATGAGAATTACATATTTGTACAACAAATACATTTTAAATACATTATTAATATATATTTGATATAAATATACAATAGATTATTATTAATTATATTATAACATACCTTCATATATTATAAAGTACATTCACCAATACAGAATTATATTAAACAACTATTGTTATTTAATCATTTTTAAATATTTCTAATATTGCTATTTTGATATATTTCTATATTGTTCTATATTTCTGTTTTTTTTTTTTGTATTTAAAAAGCAAACAGATCATTCTCCATTTTCTTAAATACACATAACATTATTTTTTAATTTTTAATTTTTTATATAATGCTGTGAAAAACATGACATCTTAGTATTAATATTAATATTATTTGGTTGCAATATTATATTATACAGTAGTTTGTTTGTCTGTCTGTCTGTTTAGATCTTAAACCTGATGAATGTAAGACCTGGCTCTACACTACATGACTGAACCTGTTTAGTCTTCTTATACACACTACTTCATCATTCCTAGTTTATTTAGTGGGTTCTCAAAGCCAGCACCTCATTAGAGAGCATGAATTAGATCCTCTCAGAAGTGTGTAATGTGAGTCAGAAGGGGGGGGGCTGTGACCGCCGAGGTGGGCACGTCTGTATATTTATCCTCATGGACAGACGCAGGACTAAAAGGGACTCGGTTACAAAAGCTCCCCAATTTGTGACCGCAAATTACAAGTCTGCTGCTCAGAGAAAACCAAGACTGAAACGAAAACGTAACAAAGTGCTCTTGTTTGAACATTAAAACCTGTTAAAATAAAAAGCAGTGGCAGCTGGACTGAGCAAACAAACGCAAAACAGCAACAGCAGCACACAGGAGGAAGGTCTTATAGAGGAGACACAACACACAACGCAGGTCAGAAAACACACCAGCATCAGTGTGTGAGCCCAGTGTGTGTGTGTGTGTGTGTGTGTGTGAGCGGAGTGTGTTTTCACATGGGCTGGGAGGAAACTGAGTGCACACACAAACATTACGTATGAAAGGTCAGGAGGTAAAGAAGCGTATAGCTTAAACAGTAACAGGTGAAAAATCTACAGGACCAGATATGAATATGTTTAAATAATAAATAAAAAAATGCACATATTCAGTGAAAGACAATTCTTTAAACACATCACACACACGATAGCTGTACAGATTTATATCTGTATGGATAATATATACAGAGACTATATACAGATTTACCCAAAAACAAAAAAACTCAAATGGGAGACCAGTTTTAAGGAAAGAAGCCAGTTTATATAGAACATACATTCTGTATATTGTATGTATACTGTATACTGTATATTTAAAAAAAAAAATTATTTAATTTATTTTTATTTATTTATTGTAAATAAATAAATAAATAAATAAAGTCATGCCCATCTGGTTACATAAGCTTGATATTTGATATTAAATATTTATTTATTCGCTTATTTATTTATTTACTTACTTACTTACTAATTCATTTATTTACTTATTACTTAGTTACTTATTTGCTTACTTACTCACTCAATCACTCAATTATTTGTTTGTTTGTTTGTTTATACTTGTATAATAATACATCTTTATCTATATTTTATTCTTATCTATTTACAGGTTGCCAGATTTTATTAAGCAGAAACATGTATTATCTTAGCAATTACATTTTTTATTTTGTTTGTTTGTTTGTTTGTTTGTTTGTAGTTTTTTTTAAAACTAATTAAAACTTTCTTTTAGTTCATAAACGTACCGGATTTGAGACCTGCACAACGCTGTACGAATGAACCCTGTTTAGTTGTTTCTAATCAATTGGATATGAAATAATTTTATTTGTAAAGTGGTCAGAATATTTGTTACGTTTTGCTGCTTATCTAAACAAAGCGTTTGTTCTTTAGTGGAAATTAGCTTCATTTAGTTAAAAAAAAGAAAGAAAAGGAAAAAGAAAGAAAGATACCTTATCATCCCCAGCATTCTAAGAAGAGTCAGATCTTTTTTTGTCTTTTTTTCAGTCACAGTGGAAATTGAGAGGTCCATCTTTTGGTGTGTGACCCTATCTTGGAATCACACACTTTAGCTGTAGCTCATATCTTTTACATCTTTCATCTCACACATGCAGTGAAATTAATCTAAACAGGTCATCTTTCCCCTGTGTCTGTGTCTGTGTTTGTGTGTGTGTGTGTGTGTGTGTGTGTGTGTGTGTGTGTGTGTGTGTGCGTGTGTGTGTGGGGATCAGGGGCCAGCGTGAGGGTGGACAGAGATGCCAGTGTGTGATACACTGCAACACCATCATGCCACACCGTGTCTCATTCTGATCAAAGCCTGCACACGAGAACTGAAAGTGCAAACACTGTGTAAATGCCAGGACATGGGAATTCCCACCGTGTGTTTTATCGTTTTTGCCCCTGATGTGCAGAATGAGTGTAACGATACACACACACACACACAAACACACACCTTTCTCATGCCACCAAAAAATATTTCTATTCTTATCCTTTTATAGTTTTGGAATGTTCACGTAATCAACAAGCCTATAACGCCACACCAATTTGCTAACAATTACAAATTTTTATTTTATTTTTATCCATTTATAGTTACTTTTAATGTCAAATATCCACGACAAGATAGTTCATGTTTTCACTTACATTATAGCAGCTAAAAGCATTCATTCCATCACCAGCATCTTGTTTTTCTTTCTCTTGAAGTTAATCTTGAAGTTAAGACAAACAAACGCAGCACAATCTCCTCTGTCCTCAACACTTTCCCAAGGCGGGAAAAGCACTGGCACTGGAGACTCCTTCCATAAATGTTATATGTCACCTTAGAAAAAACCGCACCCTCTCAAAAGTTACATGTTTTTTCTTTGTTAAATAACACATCCATTTACTATTAGCCTTAGATTATATAGAGAGCCACCACACAAGTCCCTCTGGATGAGTTGTTACTATAGAAACGATAACGTAGTAGAAAGAGTGCATTAATATAAACCTGTAATTAGTGTCTACTGTTATAGAAAATGAATCAACACCTTCTGATCATGCAGAATTGAGAATTTGGTATGGAGAATGTAGTATAAAATGAAAGACCACCGTCCATCCATGGGAACAGTTCTCATATTTAATAGACAAATAACACACTTGATTAGCTGATTTCATTATTAAGTGGCTAATTTTTGTAGATAAGCTTGACATTTGCATGAAAGTGATTTCACGTAACACTATACGCTAGACTTATATCTATCAGAAGTACATGAGATTACTGGAAGGTTTTACTTCTTGAGCTGGCTTTCAAACTCAATCAGATTCACTTTGTCAATCTGAGATCAAGTTCAGAAGGAAAAGAAGCCACACGGCCATATCAGCCTCCAGAAATCTAACCGTCACTCTCTCCGACGCGTCGGTCATGTCAGACACGTTCTGGCCCTTTTCTCCTCTCATAGATAAAATCACAGCCTGCTCTCGGTCACACCAATCACAGTGTGTGTGTGCGTGTGTGTGTGTGTGTCTGTGTGTGCATGATGCTGACCTAGTTGTCGTGGCTGAGCCAAACGAACACTGATTTAAGGGTTAGATATGAGCAGACTAAACCAAACCCCCCTCAACCACCGTGTTTAGGTCAGGGTGTCAGTAATGACAGGGTTGTGCAGGGGGAAGGGTTGGGTTTTCATTGTCACTTTGTACAAAACAACACGCAAGCCAAAACACAAGCCATAAATCTGTCATGCTTCTCCACTTCTACCATCTCTGAGTACTCCTTTAATGTCTGAGGGTTTATCTTTCATGAAATATGTCATTATTATGTATTACTATATTTCCCAGGAGTATACTCCCAGGAACTGAGAGTATTCACAGAACTAGAAATAATCCAGTTCTGTCCAACACAATGAGTGTTCTTGAGAAAATATTTATTTTTAATAATAGACATTTGTGGTATTTGGATATGTGAAATCAAGTCTAATGTATTATTTATTTATCATGCAGCCGATTTGAATAATAATAATAACAGTAAATTTGAATAAAACATTCCATTAAAATATGTTATAAGAACCATTAACTTCATTATTAACTTAATTACTGGAATTATATTGTTAAATATAATGTGCCTGTGCTGTTTTTAGGAATTTTTGGCCAACTAAACTTTAAAATAACAATGAAAATGTGTGCATTGATAGGTTGATCGTTAAGTGTAAATGAAATGTTGCATTACAATTATACAGATATACACATATAGCATATATATATATGCTATATATATAATATAACATATCTATATATATAATATTTATGTATTATTATTTATTGCTGATGTCTGTCTTCATTTTTGTGCCAAAGCATATGCTTGGCATATTAACATGTTGGTCATCAAGTGTAATATTAATGCGATGATGATAATGATGATAATGATGATGTATCTGAAATATCAATGTATTATTACAATGTATTATTAGCCATGTGTTTTTCTATCTGCCCTACCTGTGCCCATAGAGAGAGAGAGAGAGAGAGAGAGACAGAGAGAGAGACGGGGGGAAGTCAGGGGCTCCGGTGTTCTCTCTTTACCTTTAGCTGAGCTGCAGGGGTCTCAGATGTGGGCTGATGAGAGGTCACAGGCTTTACCTCAGCACCGGCAGCTATTTATAGCTAATGTGAACCTGAAAACACACAAAAGAGAAGAAAAGAGTGACAATAAAGACCTCCACACGCAGCCTAGTTCCACATAAAGGTCAGCATGGTTTAGAAATGAAATAAATGCCCCATACAGTCAGTGTATCGTACAACCAGACTATAATCGTGTATGTTTTATTTTAAGAATTATGTATTTATAGACAATGGATCGTATATGGATAGTTTATTGTCAATTCTGTAATTTGTATATTTTTGCTGCATCTGGCTAAAGCTCGTAAACAAATCTCCATCTGGGAAAAAACCAAGAAAACTCAGAATTCCTACTTGGGAATTCGGTGTGGTCTCATCAACCCCGAGTTCAGCAAGTGACATCAATTCAAAATGGCTGCTCACATAAGTATATAAGTATTTTCTTTAAAACAATCGACATTCAGACATATTCACAGTACATCACTCATTACAGTTAGCTGGCTAGCTTGCTGCTAACTAAGACAAACATGGAAGCATCCTTGATTATTTCTCACTCCCATGGAGGACGAAAGTATATTCTGTATAATTCTGTATATAGTTCCGACTTCCCGAGTTCTGAGGTAAGTCGAATGCAGCATTTATCTCAACTACATGATGGTTTGACATGGCCTGAAGTCCATCACTGTCACCTTGAAGTTGATTATTTTCTTACAACAGCACCTATTGAAGTGTTTTATCCCACTTATACCACAGCAATTTGCCACCGCTAGCACTTTTTTATTTATTAATAAAAAATTACATACTTTTTATCCATTTATAGTTAAATATAGTTAATGTTATGGAGCGTCCACAAAACAAGTTAGTTCCTGTTGTCACTTACGTTATAGCAGCTATAAACAGTCGTTCCTTCACCAGCCTCTCTTTTTTCTTGCTCGACACAGTTTGTCATGTTACTGTGAAAGTTACAGCTTCACCTCTGACTGTTACAAAGCACTGACACTGGAGACTCCTTCCAAAAATGTTAAATAAACATCTCCTCACATAAAGCTTCACCATATCAACAATTATACACAGTCTCAATCATACAAGACTCTGGGGAAGTTGTTACTATAGAAATGTATTAGAACAAGTGCATTAATATAAACCTGTGATTTGTCCTGCAGCCAGAACTACTGTCAGAGCTGCTGTTATAGAAAATGAATGTTTAAATTTCCCTGATCCTTTTCCTTATAAACTTTACATTCTGAAAGTCACGGCGGTGCAGCGAAAGCTGCTTTAAACTGGGAGAAGAATCTGGAAAGAGCACTTTATATTTGTAAAACCAAACAATTGAAAAGTCTCAATCAATATAGAGAGAGAGAGAGAAAGAGAAAGAGAGAGAGAGACAGAGAGAGAGACTCAAATGTATTGACAGAAGGGAGAAAAAAATCCAAGACTTTGAACAAATAGAGAAAAAATAAAAAAGAATATGACTCGGTTTGGATAAAAGAGAGAAAGAGGAGTGGAGGGTGGGATGACCAGACCAGAGAGAGATTGTGTACTGAGAGATGTCGTGATGGGAGAATGAGCGAGGGATGGATAGGTTGATGAGAGAGGGAGAGAGAGAGAGGTGTGAGGTTGTTTCACTGAGAGCAGCTGTATGGAGGACATGGTGGGTGGAAGTGGTGGAGGCCGTGGGTGATCTCTGGCTACAACTGCCAAGCGCCCATTAGCTAGCGCACCAACACGACGTCAAACGCTTAGGCTGCACCAAACACCTACTAAAGCTCAGTCAGAAAAACGCACCAACAATCTGATCAACCATCTATCAAACACTTCAGTGTATCACACCAAACACATCCAACCTTTTAAGCACTTCCTAATTACGAATGTATCCTAGTATGTGTTTATTTTAAAGGTGCGGTCAGTGATTTTTTTTTTTTTTTAACTCATGTTTCTGCTCATATTCTAGAAGCTTCAATAAAATACTCCAGTCTCTGTGGTTCTCCACGCTCTGTACACAGGAGAAAAAAAAACCCAAATGCAGACCACCAACATCCAGCCAATCAGGACGAGGAGGCGTCTCTACTTGTCAATTCAGAAAGCTCCGCCTCTTTCACTAGCACTCAGGCGTTGTCATCCTACGCAGTCTGTATGCATGTGTTTTGGGAGCGTGGTTTTGTGTTAAACACTAGATATAGCTCATTTGTCCATTAGGTTTTCATGACAGGAAGTGATAAATCATCATACATAATACGACAAACAAAACAAATTTAAAACAAGCTGCACGCAAAATTAAGCAAAGTTTTAAAGATATACAGGCGGGGTTAGTGTCTGTATCTTTTCTTATAACTTAATTTGTACATATTTATTTATTTATTTGTCAGTGTTTCTTTCTTTCTTTGTTTGTTTTCCATTCATTTATTTATTAATCTATTTGCCAGGCATTTGTTTGTTTGTTTGCAATTTTCAATCAACAGACATCGCTGTTGGAATGTATTTATTTATTCATTCATTTATTTGTTTGTTTGCATTTCACTGACAAACATCTTTGTTGTAATTTATAGATTTTCTAATTTATTTACTAGTTTATTTATTTAGTTGTTTATTTCTTTGCATTTTACCATTACTGGACATCTTTGTTAGACTGTTTGTTTGTTTGTTTGTTTGTTTGCATTTTGCTATCAACAGACATCAGTATTGGAATTTGTTTGTTTGTTTGTTTGTTTGTTTGTTTATATGTTTGAAATTTGCACTTGACAGACATCATTGTTGCAATTTGTATATTTATATGTTTGTTTGTTTGCATTTTGCATTCCATGTCCAGGTCCGTTATTAAACCTGTTAAATCTTAAATCTTAAATGTTATGTGGTTTTGAGGGGGAGAAAGATGATTTTTTTTTGTGAATTATGCAGAAAATTATTATAATGTGTAAATATTACATGACATTACTCATAAAAGGAGTTTACACTATATTATGGGGGAAGAATAAAAAAAAAGAAATGTGGTCTGTGTTAAAATTGTAGCAGCAAATGAAACTCATAACAAGAATCATAACAATCTTTATACCAATATAAAATATTTTCTTTGTTGGCATATTTGAAGATGAATCATATAGAAATATTTGAATAAAGAATCTCTTTTACAAATTAATCAAATCCGTGGCTATGCTTGCGCTCACCAAAACAGGAACACACACACCCTAACGCTCTCTCTCTCTCTCTCTCTCTCTCTCTCTCTCCATCAACCTCAGGTTTTCAGTCGGTCTATCGAACACACAAACACACACACACACACACACACACACACACACTCTCTCTCTCTCCTGCCCGGCTGTCTGGGTGTGTGCTTGATTGTTAATTTAGGCAAGTGCCTTGTGCCATGGAGAACTGGCTGTGGGGTTAGCGCTCTTGAAGACTCTGGCCACTGGTGGTGTGTGTGTGTGTGTTTGTGTGTGTTGTATATTTAGGTAAAGCCCCGGCCGTGGGTTGGTGTGGTGTAGGAGGGTCGGGTGGACGAGCCCATCTGGGGAGCTGAATTGTAGGTTGCCTGCTTGCTCCGAGACTTAAACTATGATAAGTAATGAGAGTGGCGCGGCCCGAAATAGACCCCCCTCCCCGCTCTGTGGTCCTGCCTGGCCAGCTCCATGCTCCCTCCTGCCTCCTCCACTCTGGTTAGCATCCTGGCTAAATTTGTTTGTCGTGCTCCTGTAATTAAGCCTCTGTGTGTGTGTGTGTGTGTGAGAGAGAGAGAGAGAGAGAGAGAGAGAGAGAATGAGTTGGAGCTTTTCGATACACGCTGGCAGCTGGCTTTGAGTCCGAACTTGCCGCCTCCCGGAGGACGCCCATGTCCTGGACTGTATGATTAGCTACAAGGTGCTATTTCGCGGTGCGTGCGAGTGCGAGCACATGTGTGTGACAGCGTATTGTGGCTCCTTGTAACAAATGAGAGTGTGTTTGCAGATGTTTGCTAATGACTGAAATGTGGTCTCTGATTCAGATCCACAAATTAAATGAGGGCAGGTCAAACTTTAAGGACTTTAAGGACTCTAGTTTGGCCTGCATTCTCCTCATCTTCGTCGTCGTCGTCCTCCTCCTCCTCCTCTGTCCTCCGATCTCTTCTCCTCTTCAGGTTTGTAGGCAGTTGTAAAGACCGATTAGTTGCTATAAAAAAAAGACATCAGAGTGATATGAGCTCACCACTTCACTCTGTCCTCCGAGTTCACTACACAACAACCCCCACCTCCCTGAATCATATATTATATAAGAGAACATAACACACCAAATATACATACACATCCACTGTACCGAATATCTCCTAATCTCTCAAGCACTCATGCCTAACCTAATTACATATACAAATCTAAAAACCTAATGTTCCACTGGATTTTCCACTAGATATGGAGCCATAAGCCTGGTTTACACATTGTACAACTTTTTGCTATTCACTTCACAGACAAAAATCACATATCATAAAAAATAATCTTTGCTTGTGCGTTGAGATTGTCGTTTTCAGGACATATAATGTGATTTACAGTAAAGTTCAACTCAACACTTATCTAAAAACCATGGCATACGATTATGCACAACAGCAACTCACAGGACGGCTACAAATATGCTAGTGGTGATGGCAAAACGTAAACAAACCATGGACAGAAAACATATCCTTATTACCTCAAGCTCACTTTGTGTTTATGCGAGCCTGTTTCCTTCACGAGCTGATTTCCGGCTCACGCTGATTGATGACGTAAATAGAACGTAGTCATCTTCTTTATTCGTAGGTCTATCATCAGAGGATGTATAATCTGACATGAAGAACACACATCATCACACAGTCTGTTATAGAATTCGTGGAATGTCGTACAGTGTGATGAGTAATAATCTTAACCGGCTTTAGGGAGAACCGAGCAACAAATCTCTCGTGTTATATTATAATATAGGGCAAAATTTACCAATATAGCCTGTCGCAGAGACTCCTCAGCACCCAAATCCCTCCTGCAGGGCTCTCTTTGCACTTGGTGCACAACCTCTGACCCAAAAAGGCAGCCAGACTCATAATGAAAGGCTTCCTCTAACCCAAAGAAACCATCTTGTTTTCCCCTCCGGCTGCTCCAGCCCAGGCCGACCTCACCAAGCTCCTGTCCTCACACAACACAGGTTCACTGCTTTGGCCTTTTCTTAGCAACAGACTCCTGGCCTTGAGACATTTAGGCCCAGATGTACTAAACACTTCTAAATACTAAAAATTCTGCATGAAAGATCTGGCGCTTTATATGAGCTTCTAGTCCTCTTACATATGCATTTGAAGGAGGATTGCAAATAAAGGGTGGAGAAATGGAAAGTGCTGCTGATTACATATTCTGCGTACTCAAAGTTTTTGTCCCAGAACCCGGTGTAAATCAGCGCCATGCGTGTTTTTACAGCAGAACTGAACGACTTTAGAACTGCATACTCTTACATATTTTTAATTTATGATCAAATGTTTAATAATATGAAACCATTCTGGGACATATTCAAGAAAACTACATGCGTGAATACTGCTTTTTTTTTTATCTGACTGCTTTTGCCATGAAGCATTTCTAACACACTAAACAGGACTTGTACAAGTTTTCTGAATCTTATGGAAGCTGCAATAAATGTGAATACAATTTAACTGCACAATTTTATACAAAGCATTATTATTACTCTGAAAATATACATCTTTATGACCAGTCAATAATTAAATTGCACATTAACTGTTTTAATGCCGAAATTAATGTTAACAACTGTTCACATGTCCTGACACTAGACTCTATTTAAGAACAACTCATTAATTAACACATTATCTTCGTTATTGAACTTGCAGGACTTCCTTGTTCCATTGTCCATACCTAATTTAAATAGAATAAAAAAAAAAAAATATTTACATTTTACTTGTTGCTTTGCTGCTTGCTAGTGCACATTTCCTTTAGCAACAATCATTAATATAGTAAACTCTCACCCAAAACGCCTGACTCATCTAAGTCTCCAATATAAACAAAATTGGCCAAGAATTAAAGGTACACAAGTTTCTACTTCCCTCATTTACAGTTGATTAGCCAAGGATACGTCTATGGTGCAAAACTGTGCTATGATAATACAGCTAACATAGAAAAAAATATATAGCTGCCAGCTTAGCTTTGTGCTAAACATGGTTTAGCTCAGTGATACCTGTGATAGCTCAGTGATAGCTCAGTGATAGCTCAGTGATATTCATGTAAAATATAATCAAATTCTGTCCATTTTTCTACATATCAGCATAACCTGCAGTGGCCGAAACTTGAGGCAATTGTGTAATGATTAATATTTTATATTACCATTAGGTTTTCGTGATGCTAACCTCTTAGCTTCAAGCTTCCCTTACATGCTAGCAACTTTAGCTTAGTGTCAGGCCAAAAAAACCAGCGAAGCAAACATGTCTTGGCAGACTGACTTGATTTGGTGTAAAGGGGAAATAGTGTAGATTTTAATTTTGGACACACTTTCCTTTAAAGAAGGCCTGACTTCTGTAAAAAGGTAGAAAGAGTTTCTTTTCTCTACAGTGACTCTTTTCCCTGAAGAAAAAAAACCAAATGTCTGCATTAGCTACAGCTTCGGGGTATCTTTTTTTTTTTTTTTTCTAAATCCCTGTCTTTTTAAACTCGACATAATTGTGAGCCACCTTTTCAACACAAATTCCTCTGAAAATACATTAAACCTATTTCACCTCATCATTTCAGTCTCCTTTGTCTTTCTGTCTTTGTATTTATTCACAATTATAAGACATAAAGGTTTAGAGGCTGAACTTTATAACGGATACGTGCTATTGCTGAAGTGTGATATGGAGACCCAGAACACCTTTGAAAAAAAAAAGTCCACAACAGTATTTTTTCTTGCCTTTACATTTACGGCGTTTAACAGATGCTTTTAAAAACATTTACTCATTCTAATCTAAGAATACCATAATCCTAAAACCCTGTTACACATGACCTAGAGCGAAAATTGCTAGGCTACAGTGATGTTAAACACTCAATGCCTACAGTAACTATTTAGGTAACATTCTAGCCAGTTAGGTTACGCTAACATTTGCTTGCTGGCAATCGTTAGCAGCTAACAGCTAACATTAGCTGCTCAATAGGAATTTAGCTTTTTGAGTAGAACATGAAAACTTTATATGCACTTACCTTATTATTATTCCATTTCTACATATCTTCCATTTTGACTCAAATCAACACCTACGAGTTATATGAGTATACTAATATGTGAGTATATGAGAAGAGCGTAAAAGCACATAGACCATTTGTTATTTGTTTGGTTACTCTGAGTGCGTCTAATTTTCCTCGCGAATCCTGGATGCTTCACCTTTGTACACTCTCAGAAATAAAGGTACAAAACTTATATACTTTTTTTTTGTTGTACAAGCAAGGGGACATGTTTTGTACCTTGAGGATGTATCTTTGGTGCATGTGGCGTACCTTTAATTAGCTTTTAGAGTAAAGCATAGAAGTGGTCCATATGTTCCAATTGAATAATTTATGAAGGTATGAAGATACATACTAAACATACAAAATGTGTCTCCTTGATAGTACCACAACAATGAGAAGTAAACTGTTTGGTACCTTTATTGGTACCATTATGCTTTCATGCTCCTTATGCAACGTAATGCATTGTTGCTGATCATGACACTTGTCTGCTAGCATACAGTGAGCAAATCATAAAAACCAGTCTGAGTCGAGACACTTCCTAGAGTAACCCGAGCAATCTTTGCAAACCACGAGTCTGTTTCATTTTGGCATTGTGATGAAAGTAGCGAAGGGAGCGGCGGAGTAGCCCATTTTGCCAGCGGGAGGTTTTGGCGACGGCCGCCAGAGGCTGTGCCCAAGAGCTCAATGAGGGTCCGAGCTGCCACACCCCGTCGTGCCCGGCGAGGCCCAAACACATGCGTCTATTTAAGTCCCTCAACACCACCACGGCACTCATGGCTGCCTCTACCACTGACCTCCTCTTTCTACCACGGGCCACTGGCAGCCACCAGGGGTGATTATAGTCCGGATATAGCGCTACATCATATGAGACCTGTGGTTCCCTGTCCCAGTCCTGGAGTTTCCCTGCTCTAACAGACTCATTTCAAGTCGTGAATGGCTTGTTAATTAGCTGATCAGTTAAATCAGGAGCATTAAAGCGAGTCATCTAGTACTCAAGTACATCATCTAGTACTCAAATCCTGGACTTGGACTTATTAGAGTTTAACTGGAAAAAGGTTTATTCAGCTTTTAATACTGTTACTGAATCTGTTTTGGCAATTCATTAAAGGTGCAATCAATAATTCTTTAATCAGAAAACTTTTTGCAATATTTGGTGAACTTCTCCTCATATACCAAAGGTGTTAATTAATTATAAGTTTATTCGACTTTAAATAATGTTACTCAGACTGTTTTTGCAATTCATTAAAGGTGCGATCAGTAATTTTTAATTTGGTGAAGAGCATACTGACAGCTGTTCATTAATTAATTGCTGAGATTTTTGGTGGCCTTGGCTCTGTAAACAGGAGGAAAAACACGAATGATGTGGACCACCAATATCCAACCCATTATCACAAAGTGTCACTACTTTAAACCTCTTTCACTAGCACTAACCCTAGACTAACCCATTTCACCCATGGTCATCTCTGAGTAGCTATACCTTAAATAAGGAATGAAACCCCTGAGAGCATGCTGTTATTGGAAAATAATCAACAATAGAATACAATTTTTATTTATTAAAGAATGGCGTGTTGTACTTTTAACCTGTACTTTTTATTTATAGTCATTTTGTGGAACATCTGCAAAACAACACGTCATAAATAAATCTCCTTATATTTGCTCATGACCTGATTGGTTGCGTGATTAAAAAGTGCTTGATTCAGCTGTTGAACTGTATTCAACTTCTTGAGGAGCTCCGCTGTAATGAAAATGTTTTAAAAAACACTAGTACTTTTTAATCGT
Source organism: Pangasianodon hypophthalmus (assembly GCF_027358585.1). NCBI lineage: Eukaryota > Metazoa > Chordata > Actinopteri > Siluriformes > Pangasiidae > Pangasianodon > Pangasianodon hypophthalmus. Next base: position 22,697,947 of record NC_069724.1, read on the forward strand.
TTCCGTAGGACTGCACGTAAAGCATGGGCTGGTGGTCGAGGAGAAAACACACAGTGTGAAAGCAGCCTAATGTCAGTAGATTAATTGGGGGTGGCCTTGTAGGTTTAAAATTGAAAAAAAAAGTTAAATAATGTCTAATAAAGTCACACAAAATAATACAGCAACTTTATATTGCATTAAACATAGGCTGGGTATGCAGAGCTTGGTACATTAAGCACACTGTACAATACAGGAAGAAAAAAAACCCCAAGATGCTCTGTACAGGACATGGTGAGTGGTCGGGAACATCCACCTAGTCAGCATTTCTTCTATACAAAACATTTTTATCTCTTTAAGAAGAAAAACAAAAATTACTCCATTCGAGGAGACAAAAAGAACACGTTATCGATCAGTGCAGCCAGAGATGTGGCAAGATAGCTGGGTAAACTTCCTGTAAGCAAACCCACATTAACGGGGCGATGGTACATACCAATAACCTTCATAAGGCTCTACTGTCAATCTGCAGCACACATCCTGCCAGCAGAACAAGAAAAACACAGCACCAGAGGCCGAGAATCAACTCAGAAACAACTTGTCAGCACAAATACGGCACAGCTAATTTACAAACCCACTTATTGAGCAACTGTTGCTAAATGTAAAGATTACACTCCCACAAACAGTGACAAAATAATGAAGGATTTTACGAAGACTGTTTTTTTCCTGAAGGCAAGATGGCCGCCATGACAATTTTTCAATATTTCTAATTGAATTTGTGACACCAAGATTGAATTGATGAGTCTAATCAGATAAATGAGTAGCTATCTTCCAGGCACCACAAGCTCCACAAATTTCATTCCCATGGCTCCATATTTTACATACGAAAGATTAATCGATTTGTTCTGTTCAGAAAAATGCACTGAATACAGGTTTTGGGTTTAAAGGTATAAAGGAATGAGACCATACACTTCCTTGACTTGTTAGCTGCATTTCAAAATTCAAGAAGGAAACACAAGACAACAAACATACTTTATCTTGGCTGAAGTTTTGTGGAATGGAGAAAATTGTGAAATTATTTCTAAATTTCTACGCACACAAGTGTATTAGCATGTTTGCCTCGCACTTCCAGGGTTGGGGGTTCGAATCCCGCCTCCGGCCTGTGTGTTCTCCCCGTGCCTCTGGGGTTTCCTCCGGGTGTTCCGATTTCCTCCCAAGACATGCGTTGTAGGCTGATTGGCATTTCCAAATTGTCCGTGGTGTGTGAATGTGTGTGAGATTGTGCCCTGTGGTGGATTGGCACCCCATCCAGGGTGTCCCCCGCCTTGTGCCCCAGGTTCCCTGGGATAGGTTCTATTCTCCCCCTCAACCCTGTGTAGGATAAGCGGTACTGAAAATGGATGGATGGATGGAAGGATGGATGGATGGACAAGTGTATCAAAATCATCCTACAGGCAGAAAACTGGGACAAAACTGAAAGTTATTTCTTTCACATACCTTTCATTTTCACTTAACAGCTACAATTCAGAGTACTCCATATTTGAGTAAGTTCAGAGAACAGTGCATACAGAAGAGTTTTATACCTCTTACACCACAGTAATTGGCTTGACACATACTATTTATCCTTTTATAGTTACATTTAATATTGTCGAACAAGTCTCACTTACATTATTGCAGTTCTAAAGAGTCATTCCCTCACCAGATCGTCATGTTACCGAGGAAGCGCAAACCACAATGCAATCTTTCCTATGTCTGAATCTCCCAAAGCGCTGACACTGGAGACTCCTTATGTGAAGCATACATCATACAAGTTCCTGTGAATGAGCTGTTACTATAGAAACAATAACATCTAACAACATCTAACAATGTGCACTTTAATATAAACCTGGGATTTAAATTACATCCAGCTTGATAGAAAATTAATCAACACCTCCTGACCAATCAGAGTGAAAGGGGTTTAGTCAGAAGTTGAGGAAAATGGAGGAGGCAAGTGCATGAAGCTGTGAGGATGTGCACTGGGAGAGTGTGTTTCACAAACGCTGTGTGTGTGGCAGTGATGGAGAGGCGATGGGTGCAGCTCCAACCAGTGGCATGAGCAATTGGCTAACAACCTCACGCATGCAAGTTGAGACACGAGACAGCATGTGTGTGCGTGTGTGCGTGTGTGTGTGTGTGTGCGTGTGCGTGTGAGGTGGGCTGAATCTTCCCACCTACCCTGCCATGAAGTGTGAGAGAAAGTGAGATCCAGCGAGCGAGAAAGAGGTAGAGAGAGGGAAAAACAGGAACGAGAGATGGAATATAAAGAAGGGAAAGCAGTGCAAAAAGAGGAGCATGTGGGAGAGACAGAGAAGGAAAAAAAGAGATGGAGAGGGATGTGTGTGTATGTGAAAATGTGTAGGAGAGGCTAGGAAAAACATTCCGGCTTGGCAGAGATATCACAGGAGTCAGAGAAGGAGAAAGAGAAAGAAAGAGAGAGAGCGAGAGCGAGAGAGAGAGGGGAGGGGGAGGCATCTCAATATCTGAGTATGTGGTTAGATCACATTCCTCTCCTTGCCTTCTCATGCAGTAGGCTTGGAGGCAGGGAGGGAGAGAGACAGACGGACAGACAGATAGACAGATAGACAGAAAGAGAAAAGGAGGGGGGAAAAGAGAGAAAATACAAGGAGTGAGAAGAGGGGAGCTGGCATGAACCAGTCAGACCACTCCAGGTGTGTAGCCTTGGCACTGCCTCGCCCTGAGATTCACTGGGACTAGCAAATGTCTCACACACACACACACACACACACACACCATGAGTTTCTCACTCTTGTACACACCCAACAAACCCCGGAACATTTTTCCTTTATTAAGATAGTAAAACAAATAATTAGTTTGCTTTTTTAATATATGAATATACGGTGAGTGCAAAAATTTGCACTTTTCACAAATTTGCAATTTCAGTTAATTTCTTAGAAATTAAAAAAGCAAAAATGCAAAATAATAATAATAATAATAATAATAATAATAAAATCAGGAACATCTGCTAAAACCTGACATGCTCAAAACCTGATACATTTTGGTCCAAATTAATTTTCTTTCCGTGCATTTTGCTAATTTCAACCTGCTTTAGGGAGAAGGATAAAATCACGAGCAAAGCCCTGGTGGACCGTACTAATTGCCCAAAATTTATTCCATCAATTTAATACCATTCCCGTTTTTCTCTACACTTTTTTTTAGCCACTTTTTGCACCATCCTCCCTAATGATTGACCTTGATATACAATATCTCCTCATTCCACACACACACTACTGAGGAATCTCCTCCTTGTAGGACGTACGACAATTTATTCTCATGTATGTAAGAGTTAATCCTAAACAGTTACCAAGTGCATGAGTACTTAACCACAATACAAACACGCCATGAGGTGGGCGGCGGCTGAAACATCGAGGTTTTACCAAAACGGCTGGTAAACATGTCACATACACCTCGGTAGGATTTAAAAAGTGTGGACCACACCTTTAATCAATAGTTGCATGAGGAATAATTGCGGCTGTAAGTAGGGAGTTAAGTCTGAGAACTTTGAAAGTAGTTCCAGTTGCAAGACAAATCACAGATTTATATTAATGTGCTCTTTCTAATGCAGTGTCGCTTCTACTGCTCCACATAACTTAAACCAAACAATAAAAAGATTCATTTAAAAACTGTGGTTATTTAAATATGAACATTGTTGCAATTGTAAAGTTTCTGTAAGGAGTTTTTTAAACATTTGTGAAAGGAGTCTCCAGTGTCAGTGCTTTAACAGTTTTTCCTCAACAGGAAAATCTTCAGGGTGTGGGACGTTGCAACTCTCTCTTAAATATAACTAAAAACATATATAAAGATCGTTTTTTAATAAACAAAATTCATTCACAAAACTCATTGGCAAATTGCTGTGGTTTAAGAGAAATGAAACACTTCAGGATGTGCTGTTATTGAAAAATAATCAGCGTCAGAGTAGTTACAGTAACTATGGTGTTTTGAGTAGAACCGGCTGGTCTTTTTTTTTTTTTTTTTTGCAAAAGTGCAAAAGTGAGCTGGACCTTTAACACAGCTGTGTTTGTCTCTGGGTGTGCCTGAGGTACAGAGCATCCGATCCACTTGCCAGAGGTCGACCCGTCTCCTGAGAGTCTCAACCCACTGCTCGAAGTAGGAGTTAAATTCAGTTAGGAGCTCATAGATGACAATCACCGTGACATCAAATCTCTCAGTTGTTAACACACTGCACTCCAGTTTTGGTCAGAACCTGGGTTATCTGCCAAAGCTAATGGGACAAGACACCAGCTGAACACCGCACCTAACGAATATCACAGTGTACACATGCCATTATTGAGAATGAATGTAGAAACACCTGGTGACTGGTGAGATTGAGGAAGCTCCTCTGAAAGAAGTTAGAATGAAGTTAGACTAGAGAGATGTGTATCTGTGCCCTTACAAAAAAAGCATTTCACATGTGATTATGTAAGGAATATGTGATTGCGTGTGAGAAACCTGTGCAGTTCAACATGTCCTGAAATGGCACATATGAACGCGAGTAACCACGTGACATCCTGTGAATATGTGTGAAAATAACACATGAAAATAAATGAGCCATGTTTAAAAACGAATACATACATGCGGAAATAAATGAGTCATGTGTAAAAAGAATCTCATGAAAATAAATGAAGCATGTGCAAATAAAGTCGCATGTGAAAATAAATGTCATGCAGAAAAAAACGTGAAGGTAAATGAATCATTTGAGAAAGAATCACATGTAAAAATAAATGAATCATGTGTAAAAAGAATCATATGAAAATAAGTGAATCATGTGTGAAAAGAATCATATGTGGAAATAAATGAATCATGTGTAAAACGAATCACGTGAAAATGAATGAAGCATAAACAAAAAAAATTGCAAGTGAAAATAAATGTCATGCAAAAAAAAATCAAATGAAAGTAAATGAGTCATTTGAGAAAGAATCACGTGTAAAAATAAATGAATCACATGTAAAAAGAATCACATGTGGAAATAAATGAATCAGGTGCAAAAAGAATCATGTGAAAATAAGTGAATCATTTGCAAAAAGAATCATATGTGGAAATAAATGAATCACATGTCAAACGAATCACGTGAAAATGAATGAAGCATGAGCAAAAAGAATTGCATGTGGAAATAAATGAATCATGTAAAATCATAAAATTGTAACAGATTCAGGACATTTTATTTTATTGGAAATAATCTAAATCTAAATCTTGAGCTCTTTAACAGTAAACATGTTGTTTTTTTTTTTTTTTTTCAAATTCATCTGCCTTTATAAAGCACCATTTATGATCAAGGTCAGAGAGTGTGATAATACAACGATGCACATTTTTTAAACAAAGAAGTACCACTTTGGTGGAAAACTTGTTTAACATTTTTCCTTGTTTCATTTCCATTCCATGTAATAAAACATAAGAAAGTCCAGAGGTTAAAAAAAACCCTTTGAATGGGAGTGTATGTTAACAGGAAAGCACATTCAGACATTCTGATATCATAGGGACATTTTCTAGGTACCCATGTGGAAAAATCTACCCTAGAAGATCGAACCTGCAGAAATTTGTAGATTTTCTTGAAAATATTTTACCGAGGTTGAGGTTTGGGACAGTGTAGGCGTTACAGCACGGAGTTGTATTCATGCATGGTTAACTGGAAACCCCCCCGGTAAAAATAGTAGTGTGTGCAGGTGTGTGTGCACCGACAGACGTGTGTTTCTGGGGTATGACAGGATGAAAGACACAAGCGGCACAGCATGAGGAAGTGGTTCGTTTTGTCAATTCAGCTAAAAAGGGGGGGGTGTGTGTGCTAAGTGTCAAAACCATACCTCACTTCAGATCAGATAGGCATGAATTTCCACAAATTTGTAAGATTTTTAAGATTTTTTTTTTTTTGCAAACTGCTGAATGAATCATTCTCTGAAAGTATTTGAAACTTTTCCAAATAGCACAAGTTTTGTCCTAATGAGCACCTGAGGTCATAAGGACACTGTTAATCAAATTGCATTCTTTAGAAACAAGACAAACCAAAGCTAAATAAATTCAACCTTGCAACAGAAAACAGTGTGTTAAACAGTGTGTGACCTGTCAGGTCTTTCCTTTAATTACTCATACGTCGACGTCACTTAGTCAGCAAGCAGCCGAAACGAACCGATCCAGTCCCCTGATATCAAACCGTGGCCTAAATGATTAGCCTGACGTAACCCTGGTGTAATCTAGATGTCTAAATGATGGAGCGTGCGTAGGCCGAATGAAACAGTAATGTGTGTAATGTGTTTGCAGCAGCTACTGGCTTCATTGTGAAATTATCTCCGTGGCTCACGCCTGTTTTCCCAATCTCCTTCTGCACAAAGCTCACACAATGCGAGCCCCACACCCTCTTCAGAAGCCACTTAATCGCACCAACCCGGCTGATAGCACCGCTCCCTTTACCTTACACTCAGTGGTGATTAATGTGCCGAGAAAATCTGGAATCTTTTCCTGAAGTCATTCCAAAACAGTGGAGCGACCGTGGTGAAATTTACACAAGTTAATACACAAACACACAGATTTACTGTAATGTTGGTCCACTTGGTCCTACATTTTCAGATCCCCACACTGAAAAGGCTTTCAACACATAACACAGTACTTTTTAATGACTGATACTGATGTCGAGGTTTGGGAGAGATTTAGGCTACAGTCATACATGTTACGTGAAATCGGCTTCATAGTTTTACAATATTGCCAGTTCAGTTCGTTTAAATATGTTGGTAACAATGTACATATGATCTAAGATGATTAAAAAATGTTGTTTATAAATATAACAATTAAAGGCATCTAATTGTTTTCAATGTGACGTTTTCTGTAAGGAGATGTTTATTTAACATTTATGGAAGGAGTCTCCAGTGCCAGTATGTTTTCCACCACAGGAAAGTCTTCAGTACAGAGGAGTTTATGTATTGTGGTTTAAAAAAAAAAAAAAAACATGACGAGCTGCATTTTTTTTTCTCTTATTAACTTCAAGACAGAGAAAAAAGAAAGGCCGATGAGGGAACCACTTTTTATATCTGCTATAACGTTCATGAGAACAGGAACTAACTTGTTTTGAGGATGTTTCACAACATTACAAGTATCTATAAACAGATAAAAAGTATGACATGTCATCCATTAATAAATTCAAAATTGCTGCGGTATAAGAGGAATAAAACACTTCAAGACATGCTGTTATTGGAACTGCTTTCTTCAATTTTGATGTGTTGTATTTTTTGCCTCTAGCTGGTGGTTCTCCAGGTGTCTCAGCGTCCAGCCGTAATTTTCGTTAGAGCGGTATCTCAAGAATTAGATTGAATGTTTGTAGGATTTATATGGAAATATCTTTGTAACCAGCAGATGAACTGATTACATTTCGTCAAGGGTAAAGGTCAAAGTAAGGTCAAATGTCTGAGTTGAAGTATATTTTAAGTGTATCTGAGGTATACAGATTAGTAACAAGAAGCAATGCCATGACACAGTAATGATAGTTATGTATATAATTTTTTTCTGAAATTAAAATAGAGTGAGTTTGGTCTTAATGTTGGAAATGTCAACGTACCAGACGTCACATGCACCAAGCTACAAAGCTGTTGTGACATAACCTCATGTCAACAAAAATGTATTTTTTAAAATTTGTATGTCGGGTATTATGTCACATTGACATGACATCAAAACTGAATAAAAATAAAAGTCTCAAAACTTAACACCTGTGGGAATAAGCTTTTATAAATGCTTATGTGTGTGGGCGGGAGTGTTTTTCTAAATCCCACTCCTGCCCACTTCTGAAGGAATTTTTTCACCAATCCTGCCCTCTCACACACTTATTATTTTTGTTTGCACCTGCCTGCAAAAACTTAGTTGGTCAGATTTCCCAAAATATATACAAATTAGTCATTTAAAGCCCCACAATTACTTACGTTGTGTGAGCGCACAATACGTTCCCACGTTAAAGAACGTCGGCTTTAATAATAATGCATTTTTTTTTGCAATTTTAGTCATCGTCGCTCTAGTCATCATGCAGAGGTTACGAACAATTATTATAGTGACATATATTCAACGTGGTTAAAAGTTGTACATATACACACTATACACAATGCGCATGCAAAACTCACTGTCACTTTATTACCTGGACACTTCATTTCACTTGACACTTTATTCCACATGACACTGTATGCATCTAGCTTACGTACTGACTTACAGATAAGTGTGTCTTGTTAGTATTTGGTGTCTGTAATGTTATGTGTAATATCTGTAATTGTCTGCTGCTGCGACAAAACAATATCCCTCAGGGATCAATAAAGTACTCTATCTATCTATCTATCTATCTATACATATGTGGACGTTCTCTTTCCTTTGCCTGGTGTCCAAAGAATCAGTTCAGGTGACTAATAATAATAATAAAATTATTAATAATACTAATACTAATAATAATAATAACTGTCAGAAAAATCTATTTCCAAACACATTTACTTTCTCAGTTTGCTGAATTCTCATTCATTTGAAGATTATATTATTTTTTTTTCTGTACTATATTGTGAATATGAGTGTGCTTTTCATAGGTGCAGGTACACCAGTAGTGCATTCGTGTGTGTGTGTGTGTGTGTGTTACACTCCCAGCTCGACGAGCTGTGGCTCAGGTGGACGCTGCCAAAATACTTTCAGTGTAGAGGGAGGGCTGTAGGTGGGTGCACACATTTTGTTTGGTTCACTACACTGATCTCTCTCTCTCTCTCTCTCACTCTCTTTCTTTCTCCTTGAATCAGTGACACACCTTCCTGCGTGCAGCTCAACTCTTCTCCTTATCGCTCTCTCCGTCTGACGTTCGCTCTCACTTTTGCATGCTTCAGAGGGAAGATAGCAGCCTGCTTCCTGACACTGACGGAACTTGACTCAGTCAGCGGCTACGAAAGGTCAGTAATGTCTCTCTCTCTCTCTCTCTCTCTCTCTCTCTCTCTCACACACACACACACACACACACACTCACTCACTTTGTCTGTAGGTCTCTCTCTCACTCTTCCATCACTGTATATTCTGTTCCTGTGCATGGACTTAGAAAGTATCAGTTGACACCTAACCCTCTAGAAGTTCACTTTAAAGAGAGTGTTTACTGTGCTCTTGCAGTCTGGTATTCCTGCCATCCTCTCTCTCTCTCTCTGTCTCTCTCTCTCTCTTTCTCTTTCTTTCTCCCTCTCTTTCACTCTCTCTGTCTTTCTTTCTCTTTCTGTCTCATTACAAAGTCTAATACAGTAAAAGGATATGACAGGTCAGACATAGTAGGTTATCTCCCTACTCAGACGATAACAGAAACGTAATTTTTTTCCGAAAAGTTTTTATGAATAATGATTGATAAAATTGTCTCAGAGCAGCGAGTGCTTCAATTTAAGAATACCTTAATTTAATCAATTCCAAATCACACCGCAGAATGCACAGTGCTAAAAGTGTTTGATGACCCAAGCTGACCTTTAGTTAAGCATCATCCCAATTTCTATCAATTAATTAATTATTCCTTCATTATTTTCCCCTCCTTTTTTCCAAAAAGGTCAGAGCTGATTGTCTCAGAATGATACGTAGGCCGTGTGTGTTTACTCGCAGCCCCAGCAAGTGTGAGAGGAAAGTGAGAAAGTGTGAAAACCAGGGTGGTTTTTGTCTTGAATGGTCAAGGATACACTAGAGCAGGTGAATAGGCAGATGACTGGTGCTTTCAATTATTCATCCGTTTTATTGTGGCTCGGGCGCAGCGCAGGGCCACGGCACTTCCTTACAGTGTAAAAAAAAACGAATCGCTTTCAGATCGCTCAGCCTGTGTTTGAATTCACACTGATTACTCAGCCTTTGATAGCTGCTGATGTGACCGCGTATCAGGAACAGTGTAAAGAGTTAAACACCTAAAGTGAAGGACCCTCCCTGTGATACAGAGCGATAGAGAGAGAGAGAGAGAGAGTGAGAGAGAGAAGGAGAGGGAGAGGGTTATACGGGGATAGGCACCACGCCTTTGTCTTCTCAGTCACTAGGACAAGGTTTATCGAAGTTGAACCTGATCCGAGGGAGTCTTTTGTTACAGCCTGGATACTTTTACATTGGCGTGTTCACAAACATTTCAGGAGTAGCCTCCTTCTATTTGCTTTCCTCGGGGGGGGTGTGGGAAAGAGGCAGGCCTCACAATGCTCCAGATCCGGCTACACAATTCTCCACTGGCTCTATCTGCAACGCTGAGTGACTGCAAAACCCCCACTCAGAATACACGCACACACACATATACACACACATAGGACTGTTCCGACAATATCGCTTGGTTTTAAGGCCTGGCCAATTTGTTACTGATGATCTGAGGTGATGGAAAGAAAAAGACATCACCCATTCTAAAGTTTGATTCCTTTCAAATAGTTCTAAAATAAATAAATATATATATATATAAAACTGGACAAAACTAAGAACAGCATGGAGCATATTTTGATGAAAATCCAAGAACGGAAAGAGAAAGACAATATTCTGACATATCGCAGGTATGCAACATGGGTCACACGAGAAAAGAGAGCATGTAAAACAGTTCAGTCAGCATGAGAGAGACATCAGAGGGTGAATGTGGGAGTCTGACAGGCAGTGGCACATAAGAACAAACAAATTGAGTTCCCATCAGCTTATCATAGGTGATCTCAGATGATGACCGATAAGCAAGTGGATTGTTCATGCTTTTGATGCAAATTGGTTTCCTGATGTCTGCGACTCATTGAGAGGTTTGATTTACTGCTTAAAAGATTTTTACCATTTAAATGCTTTCCGCTCATTCACTTTCAGGCTCTTTACTTAAACGACAGCTGATGAACACCAAAATGATCTCGTGTCTCACGTACTTGCAGTTTCTGCCTCATTTCCCTCACATTATATACTGTATTAATGAACTGTATCAATTGTAATATTAGGACTTGCTGCTTAAAACTTGGCAGGATGAATATCAACACGAGTTTGGCTGAGTAAATGTGTGTGTGTGTGTGTGTGTGTGTGTGAGTAAGCACTGGATGGGAAAGAGGCAGTAGATGCGTGTCGTGGCTGAGCTTGGCCAGCTCACTGACAACAGAGACCATTTGGGGGGATTTTACAAACACACACACACACACAAACGCAAATACACACCACATACCACACACTAAACCTCTGTCACGATCCAGCCAGCTCATACCGAGCATCATCAACCCACCACTCACTGTTTCTCCCTCCGCTTTGCTTTACTGGCGCTGCTTTTGTACTAAAGTGGAGTTTTAGAGCGGTCTGTGATCTAGTTTCTTTGGCTTCTGTATTTACTCAAAAAAGACAGACTTTAACTTACATTTGTACTTGTATATATGTACTCCTTTATGTACATATGTACATCTTTAGAAGCACTTACACAAAGTTTGTTTGAAACGTCTTGTGTACTGCACTTTTATTACATCTCCTATAATTACTTATGTGCAGTGCAGTTACTCGCTGAATTCTTCTGATCAAATCTAAACTAAATCAATCAATTAATCAATGAATAATCAATCAATAATGGGTTGTCTGGGGTACGGGAGTTATGTTAAAGGTTAGAATGGGGCAACACTAGCCAATTGTGAGCTCATGTATGCGGAAGAGAGCAGATAACGCTTTCCCCCCTGTGATGCAGCACGAGCAGCAGTTCGAAAAGACGAAGTTAGTTGGCTTCATGTGCTTTTCGGAGCTTTCACCCTCCCTCCTGGTGTCGTATGATAGTATGTATTTGGAGCTCATTAAAACAGACGTTACCTTAGCTTAGCAGTGTTTTCGTTAAATTTTTAGCCAGAAAATCATAGACATAACATAGCTCAAATTAAAAAGAAAAAAAGAAAAAAAAGATCAAAAACAAAACAAAAGAAAACAACAAAGAGTCCATGTGAACCCACGTGAATCAGGTTATTACCTATTTATCCTGCCAAAAAAAATGCATTAAAACAATCCCCAAGGTTATACACTTTTATTTATTGTACTAACAGCTTTAATTGGTTAAACTGGTGGTTATTGTATTTAACCCTTTATACTCCCAGGATCTTTCGTCTAAGCCAGATTTACTTACATTCCTAATTCACATAATTAATTAGTTTCGCTATAATTACTATAAAATTCATGATAGTTACTGAATAATATGCTTTAAGGTAAGTAACTGAATAACAAGCTGAGAGTTTAAGGGGTTAATGGTTGTAAGTGTTTGTGTAAAAAGGTAAAAGATTTAAGTGATACTGCGTAAAGGGTGTGGAAAAACACAATGACAGGTTTAGGGCTGATTTCGATCTCTTGTTTTTAAACCAGAATAGTAGTACCTTCTTAGAAAAAAGAGTTTCTTCGAGGGTTCTTTGGATGGATAATGGTCCTGGATTTCTAAAGGGCTTCTACTTGGAAAGGTTTTGAAATCCTTGTTGTTGTAGCCAGAACCTTTAAGGGTTCCCCACAAAGTGAGAGAGAGAAACCAAAGAGAGCCTATGGGGTGTAAAGTGGAACCTTTCTTTCAAAGAGCAGTAGCAATGTAGGGCTCAGACCTAGTTTCCATTGTAAGATGATGGAGGGAGTTAACGCTACATAAAGTGTCGTTACAGGTTTTTCTTACTTCACAAAACTAGAACCATACTATTCCTTACTGCATTACTCATCTAAATAAATCCTCTGGCATAAGTTGGAGTATGGCTTCAGATTTTCCAATCAAGTCGAAGTTAGAAACTCTTCAATTTACTTAAAGTATTAGTGCCCTTTCACCAAGGAACCAAGGAATCTCTTGTTAGCTAGCATGACGTTGACCATACAAACTAGCCGAATGCTAATAGCTAGCTGTGACAATACAAATACAAAGTGTAAGTAGCAGCAGATAGATTACAGTGATGGGTCTTAGCTGTAATGCTCTGTTAAAGTTTAGATTTGTTTAGAAACCAATTTGAGTTTGCTAAAGAGATCGACTCCTTCGTGCTGACAAGTCACCTTATGACTTGACATATATGATTATAGAGAAATGTCGTGATGTTTGAAAGTCAAAATTATTTGGTGAAAGAAAAGCTCAAGTAAAGAACAGATACTTAAAAACTTAAACTTATGAATGATACTTCAGTTGTCGTATGTTTGCTTGTTGGCTAATGCACAACCAGGTTTCCATGAGCAGTTCGTTAAAACCAAACAGATATATATATATATATATGTGTGTGTGTGTGTGTGTGTGTAAATGCTTTGGGCTGTTCATGTGCACGATTACAGATTACAGATTAAAGTGCAGACATGTTAATAAATGCCAGACTATGCAAATGCCTGATAGAGAAGATGTCTATAGAAGAGATTAACAACATACACACACACATACACATATAATAAGTGGTGGTTTTGTAATGTTTCTGTAAGATTTCTGTTGTGAAACTGGATCCACCCACTTGTATGCTGGTATGAGAGGAGGAGAGGAAAGGAGGAGGGGTGTAGAGAGAGAGAGAGAGAGAGAGAGAGAGAGAGAGAAAGAGAGAGAGAGAGAGAAATGAGTGTGTGGGTTATCACTCACTCTCTCAGATCAAAATAAGGACACATTGATCCACCCACCCACCCTCCATATAGCCCAATCTCTCTTTCTGTCTTTCTCTCTCTTTCTCTTTCAGTCACACACATACACATGTTTGTGTTACTATCCTTGTGAGGACCTTCCAAAAACATATTCAATCATGCAGCTAATTAATGCTGCGCTCCACCTGAATCTAACCCTAACCTCAACCTCAGTAACTGAAAGGAAACTTTTTAGCGCTTTTAGGTTTTTGAAAAAAAGTATTTTTTCTGCTTGGGAACCAGCCACAAGGCCAAAACTGTCAGATATTCATGTCCTTGTGGGGACATTTGGTTCTCACCAACATATAAAAACATGTCCACACACACACACACACACACACACACACAGAGAGAGAGAGAGAGAGAGAGAGAGAGAGAGAGAGAAAGAGAGAGAGAGAGTGGGACAAGACAGGTAGAGCTGCTACACTGAGGGCTGGCAAAAATGTCCAAATTATCCCGTAGCTCCTAAAGGGGGCTCATATTGGGCCTGATAGTTAGAGCTGATGGGCAGAATGTGCTGCAGAGAGCTGGAGACTGAGCCGTGATTAGACCACGCAAGATTTTCTGTGCTGAGATGATGCAGGAAATAGTTGGCTAAAAAAAAAAAAAGAAAAAAAGAAAAAAAAGTAAATAAATACCAAAAATACTTTATAATTTAAGTATAACTTTTAAATTAAAACACAAAAATGCTCATAAAAAAACACAAGTTTTTCATTTTGTAATTATAATACAAAAATTGTAATAAAAATATAATAAAATGATAATTCTGTAATTATAATATTAAAAAATAAAAGAAGAAAAAGTGCCTGTTACTTAAGAAATATTTTTTGCTTGGTTGTTTTTTGTTGTTGTTATTTTCTGTAAAATGGTGGTGATAATAATCTAAGGATTTTATTATGCAAATATTATTTAATTAAACAAAATGGAGAAATAAAAAATACCTCATAAAGATCTCCTAATACCTTTATCATCTGTATTATGTATTATGGATATTAATTTTAGGCATGAATATAATTTCATTACTTGTGTGTATTTGTGTGTATTTGTGCACTTTACTATGAAAATAGTGTAGCAGTTTATACAGATGTGTATATGCAAGTATAATACAGTTGTGTGTGTATTATTAGACTATAGACTATATATCACCAAGTGTGACTATGAAAGTCTGTGTCTAACGTGTGTGTGTGTGTGTGTGTGTGTGTGTGTGTGTATTGTGTGTGTGCTACTGCTATGACAGGCATCTGTCTCCTGTGCCCTGCAGCCTGGCTGGTTTTAATTAGGAGAAGCCAGAGAGCCCGAGGGCAGACAGAGGCTAGCTATAATCACACACACACACACACACACACACACACACACACACACACAGAGAGGTTAGACTCCCCCTCATACACACACATGCCTCCGTCTTACAGCCACCCACCAAAAATTACCTTAGAAATGCACACAGAGATATACAGCAGCACACACACACACACGCACACACACACACACACACACGCACACACACGCACACACAGACGGGCACAAACACGTAATTACTCAACACAGTACGAGATAAAACACAGAGCTACTGGGCTGAAAACAGGAGTTGATGTCTTCGGCTCCTCCCTAATCCAGAGATGTAGCGAGGCACTGAAATGACCTTACAGCTGCATATTTTTAGATAGTGTACATCTGTATCTGTGTGTGTGTGTGTGTGTGTTCATATTTCTGCTTGTATTGCGTGCTTCACTGTACTTGAAGATCAAAAGTCTTCGCAAGTAACCCTGCAACGTATGTATATATAAAATACAGATATCAAAAGTCATTTTTTGTGACTCATTACAAGTCAAACTGCGATTATTTTCGACACAAAATGTAAGAAAATTGCTAACAAACTGTGTTATCAGTTTGTTAGCAATTTATTGCACAGCACACTAACTACTACTATTTAATAGCTAAGTACGTAGTAATTACAAGCCTGGTATGTGCAGTACTTCGGATTTTAAAAGCGTTTACACAGTCATTTGCGAGAAAGGGTTTTGATAGTTTAATATAATTTAATAGGATAAAACTTGGGGGCATGATGTTATAGGAAAACAATCAACGACAGGGTGGTGTGACGAAGCGGAGTTACCGTTACCACCCCTAAGATGATTACTTTCCAGCAACAGCACGTTCCAAAGTGTTTTACTCCTCTTATACTACATCAACTTGCCAACGATTATAATGATATTGTATTTATTAAACAACGCCACATCATAATTTTTAACCATTTACAGATACATTTAATGTTGTGGAACATCTGTGAAACAAGTTAGCCCATGTTATTTGTTAGTCGTTCCCTCACCATGTTCCCATTTTGTCTCTTTCTTGAAGTGAATAAGACAAAAAAAACACCTTTTCATGTTACTGAGAAACTGGGACGCACAAAATCCTCCGTCCTGAAGACTTTCCTGTGACTGAAAACTTTGTTTCAGTGATACTGAAGGCAACGTACGATGCTACACATGTTGTAATACTTACGTGTGTGTGTGTGTGTGTGTGTGTGTGTGCGTGTGTGTGTGGGAAATACCCACCCCAGTAATAGTGTGAAAATATTGAGCTGTAAATTACATTTATACACCCCTGTGTAAAAATACTGTGTACAGCCAGACAAGAGGAGTGTGTCTGCATGTGTGTGTGTGTGTGTGTGTATTGTCCTTGGACAAGTTTTTTCCCACCCAGCTAACCCTGGGAGTGGTGGGTGGGTTTGTCTGCGGCAGGGAGAGATGACACAAGTTTTCCCACCGTCCACCGTCCTCCCTGTCCGACTTCCCGAGTCACAGCCGGTGGTTTTTCACATGTTTACTTCACATCTGCTGAAAGTTTTCCCTCCTCCTAGTATCAGAGAGCTGAAGAGAAGTGAAAGACTTCATGGTAAAACTCTGTCGCTCTCCTGCGCTCATCCTCCGTTCCTCTCTCTGTGTGTAGTGTGTGTGTGTGTGTGATGACAGGAACTGAGTGTGATCACAAACAGGTACTGCAGAAGCCCAACGCTTACTCAGCCTGGACCTCCTGAGTGCGAACAGACTACACACACACACACACACACACACACATACACACACACACGAGAATCACTCACAACTCAGCCAGAAGATGTTTTTCTTATCTTATATCTCCTCTAAACTCTGACACAGTGAACTAGTACATCTTTCATAGCGTAGTTATTATACATTTTTATAATTTGTGGTACTTCTATAGATTTATAGCCACATTATTTACTATCAGTTACCAGCCAATTCCTTTAAAAAAACTGCGCAAATGTGCACTTAAGAGAAGTTTTACTGGATAGTTTACTGCTTCCCTGCTTTAAAGACTTTTTTGTTTCATGAACTGTAATCAGATAAAATGTACAACATATTGTTCTTTAATAAATAAAAAGTTGTATTCGTTGGCAAATTGCTGTGGTACAAGAGGAATAAAACACTTCAGGACGTGCTGTTATTGGAAAATATATAACACACCCCCAAGCGTTTTAATCCTTACTTAACATGAATAATTGTGTATTAAGGGGATATTATTATAAATATTATTAACATGGACTAACACTTGTAAAAGATGTAAAGGTTAAGTTTAGAGTTAGAGGCGGAGTTAGCGTTCGTATCTGTTCCTATGAGTTCATTTGTAAAAAAAAAAATAAAAAATAGACAAATTCCTTCTACATTGGCTTCAATCAGTCAAATTCACATGAATTTCTCATGAGATCATATTAAATCTTAAATCATATTAAATCTTATACAGCTACATGATACACTACCACTAGTCAATGTTTTTCAGTTTTGACGAATTATTAATTATACAGTAAATAACTTTTAAATAAATTAGTTAACAACTCATTTAGAAAAAATTATGAAAGTGGACGAAATACAAGCACGTATCAAGCTTCTTGGCTTTATAATGAGGCGAGAAGAATGGTGACATCTTGTATCTAATATAAGAAGCTTTTCTCTGAGCTCCGAGTCCACTAACTAATGAAGAGTTACCTGCTGAGGCCTGGGTTTCTATGACAACTGACTGAGCCTTACAGTGTCTCAGTGTACGTGTGTGTGTGTGTGTGTGTGTTTCAGTGAGTATTACTGTAATCTTGGTCTGTGTGGCAAGCATTTAAATGTGAGTGTTTACGCAAAAAAAGTAAAACTTGAGCTTAAACAAAATGTCAAATAATCTCTGAGGTCGTGGCAGAGAAAAATCTTCCCCACAGATATACGTTCATCCGTTCTTCCGGGGAGACAAGCAGACGTTAACCGCAAACAAAAAAAGTTTTCCATGATTGACTTACATGTCTAAATCAGTTAAATGTGAAAGATTTGTTCTTTATAAATGCTCTATAAATAATTAAACAGAAAAAAATCCTGTTAAAACAGTCTCATATTGCACATTATTATTATTATTATTATTATTATTATTATTATTATTATTATTATTATTATAACAACAATAATATATTTTTTAGCGTTATGATTATAATAATAATTCTCTTTTTTTTATTGTGGATGCTTTCTCTGATGCACAAACACCATCGCCTTTTTTTCATGGTAATTTCTGTAACTCAATTTCATATCACTAATTATAAAATTAATATTTTCTTACACCAATTTTGTCTAGGATTTTCACCTGCACTATAAATACTGTATAAATGAATAAATATAAAAATATATTTTTAAAAAACTGTCAAACAATCTCATATTGCATGTTGCATACTGATTTGTTCATTCATTCTTTCTTTCTTTCTTTCTTTCTTTTTAGTATGGATGCTTTCTGACACCTAGACACCAGCATCCTGTTTTTCTCATGCTCATTTTTCATTTTTCTAATCTTACACACACCACGTTTCAGTACGGTTAGGTGATTAGTCAATTCCGCTACATATCACGAGTAATTATTACACTGATATTTTCCTGCACTGATTTTTGTCTAAGATTTGATTTCTGACTTGAGCTATAAACACTACCTAAGTGAGAAAATTTAAATAAACTTTAAAAACCTGTTAAACGATCACGTATTGCACGTTACATGCTGTATTTTTTTATTAACATTTTTTTATATGATTTATTTATTTACTTATTTTAACATGGACACATTAGTTATTTTATTCTGTCACTCAGACATCCTGTTTTTCATGCTCCCTTTTTCCTTATTAGTCAGTTTCATCATCTATCTCAGTCCAAATCTCTTACTGCTCAGCGAGACATGATTTGAAGCAGGTCATTTAACAGAGCACAGTTCATAAACTGCTAACTCGTCTGCTTGCTGATGTCATTTAGGAAATCCTTTAAAGCACAGAGTCATGAGGTAAACGCTCATCAGTGTTTAAATCTAAAAAAAATGCAGTGAACTTTAACAAGTCGACAAAATAAGACTGAAGACAGATGAAAAGATATAACAGAAAGCTGTGTAAGCCCTTTAACAACATCATTTCAGAAGGTCACAGTTCACCGAATTCACTCATTATTGTGTATTATGAAGAAAACTTCTCAATAAGACACATGCTATGCTAAGCCGTGACAAGAGTCTTAGCCTGTAGGCTTAGCCAGGAGAAAAATATAATCGTAGTCTTTATCCTTAAATTGTTGCTTCACACAGGTCTCTGGATTAAGAACTGAGTGTGTGCACACACACACCAACACACACACGCAGACAATAAGACAGTAACTGTTATCTTGTTCAACTGCCCAATTATATCGCTTTCATTTTTAAAATATAAATATTTCTGATTAATAAATTATTGTAATATAGGAATATTCAGTGTTAAAAAACACGATGATGTTTGCAGGTATAAAATAATAACAATTATCATTTTTAAATATAATTGTTATTACGTTTTATTTATTTTTTTACTTTTTATTTATTTATCGCAAATAATTATCAAGGTAAATTTCTGGAATTATTTCATGCATATTTCTTAGTTATTACAGAAATTAATCTGTTTAAAATGATGCCAGTTACTCTGTATTTCTTATAGACAGTTGTTCATTTTGTAACTCTTAAGCTAAATAATGTCAATTTAACTCAATGCAATTTAATAAAAAACAGAAAACTCAGAAAATAAATAGAACGCTGTTTTATCAGTGTAATTGGTTTTGAGTTCAGTGAGTCAAAAGTTTAGGAATAGAAAGGTCTAATGTTTCCTTTAATAAACATCATATGATATATTTGCCTAATGGTGTCCCTTAGATTTGCGGAAAAGTGTCTGTGGAAATTATTTTTCTTTGATTCTTTGAGTTTGATTTTGAGGACTCTTGACTGACATTCACAATATTTCCATCTTAAAAATACATTTTAAAAAAGATTTTTAAAAAATGAGCCACAGGAAGCTCTATCTGCCGCTCACGAGGGATGTGAAAGATGTAACACGAACGTCAGTGCAGTGTGAACATTTGTGTCGTGATGTGCTCACGTCTCCGTCCACACGTGAACGCTCACACGCAAAGATCTATAACTCTTCATTCATTCAACCATCCAACTCCATTCCTCCATCTCATTCTTTTTTTTTTTTTACATTTCTGTCTCTTTTATCTCTCAAAGCATTAAGACAATGTTTTCTGTTCTGACAAGTTCTTACTCAGATCTTCTGTGTGACTCGGGTAATTACTTTCCACTAGCTTCGAGCTATTTAAAGCTCTGGTGCGTGATTGACACCACAGTATGACTTTATTATTCCTGTTTTTAAAAGCACGACTGAGAATGTGGCATTCGTCTGCATCCAGGTGAGAAGGAAAAAAAATCAAATGTGTAAAAACATCAGGCCTACATTCATGATAAATCATTTTTTTACTTCTAAAATTGTTATTTTTGCACAGAGTTAGACTTCATTTTCATTTTAATTGAAGTTAGAAGAAGAAAGAAAGAAAGAAAGAACCTCACAGCTTCAGGTTCCCCGGTTCGATCCTGAGCTCAGGTTACTTCTTGTGTGGAGTTTTGCATGTTCTTCCGAATCCATGTGCGTTTTCTCTGGGTTCTCCGGTTTCCTCCCACCTCCCAAAAACATGCAGGTAGGTGAACTTGCAACAGTAAATTGCCCCTGTGTGTGAATGTGTGTGTGCGTAGTGCCCTGTGATGGTCTGCATTCCCACGCCATGCTCAGTGTTCCCGTGATAGGCTCCAGATCCAGAGCGACCCTGACCCTTCAACGCTATCTGAAGATGAATAAGCGAATGAATGTCAAAGGGGGTACAAACCTTTGAGCTTGCTAAAAATGATGCTAGCTAACCTGAAGTCAGTCGGTATTTATATTTATATTTCGGTGATATAAATATAAATATTCATACCACAGTGCTGTCAAAATCTCAATTCTGATTGGTCAGAAGGTGTTGAGTGATTTTCCATAGCTTCATGCACTGATAGTAGTTCTGGCTGTAATTCAAATCACAGGTTTATATTTAATTATCGTTAATATATTATATAATATATATCATTATCATTCTAATACATTACCGTTTCTATAGTAACAACTTACACACAGACTTGTACGCCAGACGCTCCACCAAAACAGATGTAAAAACGTCTTGGTATATAAAGAAAAACTCGCTGATATGCTGACGTTTTGTGAAAGGAGAAGTTCAGTAAGGAGTCTCCAGTGTCAGCACTTTTCCATCACCGGAAAGTCTAAGCGTAGAGGAGTTTGCCTTTTCTTCATGAGAGAGAGGCTGGTGAAGGAACGATAGTTTATAGCTGATATTACGTAAGTGATAACAGGAACTATCTTGTTTCATGGATGCTCTACACCATTAAATGTAACTCTAAGTGGATAAAAAGTACATGTTGTTCATTAATAAATTTGAAAAAGTAATCGTTGATAAATTGCTGTGGTATGAGGAATAAAACATTTTGGAGTCGGGCTGCATCACACCACCTTGTCTTTGATCATTTTTCCTACACCGGCATGCCTTGTCGTGTTTTATTCCTTATACAGTGTATGGTGATTCCCTCGGGAGCAGAAACGCTCACTCCCTCTGCTCCGTCTCGAACAGCTCAATGTGCTGCACATGCACAAATAGTGTTGGCACTTCAGACTCGTTCATTTTCCTCTCTCTCTCTATCTCTCTCTCTCTCTCCTGAACCTCCCAGTGCTGTCGTCGGTTCCTCGGTCAGACGCTGCAAATCTGCTGTAAGGAAACTAAAAATTCATTTAGGCCGACCCCAAATCAGAGGGTGTCTGCACCACGGCCTTATTACACACCGGGCCCAACTTGTGTTGTGGAGGTGGATGGGGTATTATTATCTCTGTGCTACCCACCCAGCTATAAAAACGACTGGTACTGCATCTCTACATCACACACTGCCCCTGCACTAGTCCTCTCTCCCTCCCTCTCTCTCTCTCTCTCTTGCTCTCTTTCCGCTGTACAGTGGGGTCCACCTCTTCTCTTCTCTTCTGTTCTCTTCTCTCTCGCACTCATCTACTTGCTCTCGGTACCACGCACGCGTGAGTGACTGAGCGTGTGTGTGTGCGCGTGTGAGTGTGTGCGTGTGTGTGTGTGCGCGGGAGAGAGAGAGAGAGAGAGCCGTTGTTTCTGCCCCTGTTGGATGTTTTTTTGTGAATGGAAGGAAGATGAGCAGATGAGTGAGAATGGACAGGGAGCGCGGTGTAAAAGACAGGAGATGAGACAGACACAGAGAGAGAAAGAGAGACAGAGAGACGAACATCACTCCGTAGTCTCAGGATAAGTCACACACAAATTCCAGAGGAGGCTCAGGGTGAGTGTGTGTGTTTTGTTCTTTTCATCTTTTTTTTAAACTTCATGTGTTCTGTTTGTGATCATGTCTTTGAATGTATCTCTTGAAAAAGTAATTCAAGCTATTTGTGTTTCTTTTCTTTCTAACACCTGTATTTCCTTTGAGCGTGTGTGTGTACGTATCAGGTGTAGCCCGGCACAGTGACAATAGCGCAGCCGTGTCACGGCATCGGTGCGACACGGTAATTTGATGACTCATGTAATTATTTGGGTTGCAACCTTCCGTCTGAAAAAAAAAAAAGTGTGAGGCTTTGTGCTGCCGTGAAAAGGGTCAAACATGCGATCGATCCAGTTCGCTGATTCAAGTTTGACACCGTGTCGACTATTTCATTAATGTGTCAGAGGTGCTTTCCCTTAACCACGTCCTACTTCTAAAGACTACTGATATTCTGAAAAAAAAGGACACATCAAAATGTCTCACACATGCAATAAAATGCTTGCACATCAAGAACAACGCTTGGAGCTGAAATGAGGCCTGGTGCTGTAATAGTGCTGTGCTATTTGGTTGTCAAGCCGAACTGACAACTTTAGGAGCCAAACCAGTTGAATAAGAAGAGCTGAGGAGACAGATAACAAGTGTTTAAATTATTATTTGTGGGACAGCACGTCACGCCTTTGATGATGGTGTTTGTGCACTTCTGTTCTGTGTACTTACACAGCGCGGGGATTAGAGCAGACATGACCCAGCATCAGGGTGTATTAGTATCTGTGTTTCACAACCATGTCTGTTATAACGAAGGTGTGTTCATGCAACTTATTAGATCAGGATAGTTTTGGGGGCGTTTTAGCTGATAAAAAAATGAAGTTGGAAGTTAAATATGATTAAGATAATGTAATTACCTTAATGTCAAACATAATCTTGCACTTTCATAACTACACACCTTCTTTTATTAGTTTCGATGTAGTTACTGAATAATTCAGAGTAATTACTGAATAATATGCTGATATATGCTTATAGTTATATACTTATATTCATTTAGTAATTTAGTAATAACTTAGTAATTAATAATGACTAAATATTCATAGTGTTTTATCATGTTAACAAACATACACAGTCTTTTTTGCTGCCTTCTCAGAAATTCGCAACCTAAAACATGTACACGAAAACATCTTCAAGTTATATACATATATTAATCTAAGTAGGGTCTTCAGAAATAATTCAGACTCCTACAGAAAGATTCTTATATGTCATGGAGACACAAAGGACAGTCTCTTTAAAATCTTTACATTTCTAAATATAACTTATTGTTAGTGGTCAGAGATTAGGCCAAAGCCTTAGGGTTTGATCTATTTGTGGCATGATCTATATTGTTTCTATCTATATTGTTTTTTTTCACAATTCATAGCAAAGAATTCATAATTACGAGTGAAAAGCGGACCATCTAAGGAGCACTTAAATGCAGCACTGTTGAAGAAATCACAGTGTTTGGCATTGTATTTATTTCGTTACTGTCTTATAATGCTGTTATAAAGTGTCAAACAGGCTACAGGCCTCACCATAAACAGGCCAAAACAGAAAGACAAAACCTAAAATCCCACACTTTATTGTGCCCTCATTACACCCGAGCAAGTTGAAGTGTGTGAAATTATCACCAGCCGAATAAACACTGAAAAACTACAAAACACTGAATGTATACAAGACCTTAACCCTTATAACCAATTCATAAAATCACCACGACCCCAATTTGTAGTGAGAGACACACCACTGAGAATATGACCAATACATTTTCCCAAAGTTCGTAGCCAGAGTTTCCCAAACGAGGCCAGTTTAAATTCATCTGCTGATCCTGAACCGTGACGGAGGCGCTCATTACTCGTGTCACACCTGTCATTACCGCAGCGCTTCCGTCTCCTCTGGCTGAGAGACACATCACCGAAATCCAAATTCAGAACCATCTGTTCAATTATTGCAGGGCCATTGCTAAGACGCAGACGAGCGCCGGTGTGTGTAAACAGGCTAAATAAGTGGCTGTGCTAACGGCTAACAGCCTGAACCTACAGGTCGCCCTCCAGCTCAGCCTTTGGAAAGGCCCTCAAATGATCTCCCTTAGGACCCACTAACCCAGCACTGGATTGAGCCAATTTACCACCACCTATTCTTCATGTACAGCTCCTTCTTAACCTCTCTCGCTCTCTCTCTCTCGCTCTCTCTCTCTCAGTCTATCTTCCATGTCTGTCTGTAACACTGTCTCTCTCCTGCTCTTCTCTGTTGACACCTCTGTGTCCCCGGCACCATGAGATATGATGAAATATGTCTGAGAGATGTGAACTGTTTTAACTTTTCTCAAAGTTTTGTCTTAACTTTATTCCTAGCTGATGAACGACGCTTCACCTCATATCTATTAGAGTATATATATTATATATATATATATATATATATATATATATATATATATATATATATATATATATATAAATATATATATATATATATATTCACCAATAATAGAGGAAAAATAATCGTTTATTCAGTGACTCAAACCTCAAACAACAAAGTTTTTGCCACTCTGTGGAGCTTTGTCCTCAATAAGTAAAACAGTAACGGAGAGTGTGTGTGTTATTTTAAAGATCAAAGTTACTTTTGTTTTTACTCAATTAAGTGACATTTAGGTTTCTGAGGTAAACGCTAAAGCTTTGTGTTCTATCATTCCAGAATTAGAACTAGAACTACTTTTCATATCTTATAGAATCCGACTGTAAAATCAAAACCAAAACCTCAAAAGAAAATGTGCTTAAACTGAACTTAAAGTGAAACTAAATGATGCATAAAGATTAAAAGCTCACACTCTCACATACACATTCATACATATAATATACCTACAAGCACTAGTAGCCTCATCATATAGCAATGAATCAAGGAAGATGACTGTGTGGTTCGCAAGTATGACATTGATATATATATATATATATATATATATATATAGATATAAGAAATAAAACACATTGGGGGGTGTGCTGTTATAAGAAAATAATCCATGATGTCGTGGTGTGATGTGTCACGATGCAAAGCACATCCTGAAGTGTTTTATTCATCTTACACCACAACGATTTGCCAACAATTACAATTTTTAAGTAATTAACGAATTATCTCTTTTTATAAGACAAAAAATTGGGCCTGTCCGGCTAAAGAGAGATCCTCTGTCCTGAAGACTTGGCAGAAATCTTATTGATCATTACGACACACTGACACTGGAGACTCCTTCTATACATTTTAAATAAACATCTCCTAACAGAATTTTTCACCATTTCAATGATTATACTTTTTTCTTAACTAAATAACAGCACGTTAATTAATGTTCTTAGGTTATATAAAGCGTTTGGCATACAAGTTCCTGTGAATGAGTTTGGCATACAAGTTCCAATAACATATTAGAACGAATGCATTAATATAAAACTATCATTTGATCTACTGCCAGAGAATCAAGACTCGAACAGTCCTGTGGCAGAAAGTACTGTATTGGGTTAGAACCAGGAACTGGCACTTGTTACACCAAATTCTGTGCAATGCTTATGCTATAGTTTTGTCTTACTCGTTATTACTAGTTTTTTTTTTAATTCAAAATCTACTACAGCATCTGTACTACATGCTAACTTCATTGTACATTAAAACTTTAAGAAAAATGTTTAAGAAACTCATCTAAATCTCTTCACGCCACAGGCAGAATTAGATTTTCTAAGAGATTGTTCAGGTCTGAAGAGTTAAAGGAGTTAGTCAGTGGCACTGCTGTGTGTGTGTGTGTGTGTGTGTGTGTGTGTGTACTTGTGAGCCCGTGGTGGTAGCCATGTAGGACGTTACAGTGGGAAAGCAGTGCCCTCCTTCCCGCTCTGAGCATGTGTCACATCCTGCTCCTATCCTACACACACACACACATACATACACACACACATACACACATACAGACACACACACACTCACACACACTATAATTATGGGAGTGTATCTGTGAGGACAGGGGAGGGGAAGAGCACAGAGTTAGGCAGCTACAGAAGTTGCACGTGTTCCCAGAGTGGGTGGGATCGACTGTTGTTTTTAGCTCTAAATGCCTGTTTGACTTGGCTGGATTTTCCAGGGAGGGGCACCATCTTTTTTCTTTTCTTCTTTTTTTTTTTTTGAACATAACCTGTCAGGGAACTTCTGGGGACATCGGATCCCCCTCCTTCTCTCTCCTTCTGTGTTGCACTGTCATGTTTAAACAATACAAGTGCACTTTTTTACGTCAAGTGCACATGAAGACTTGACGTAAAGGTTCTTCTTTGATTGAAAGCCCTGTTGCCCACCTATAGAGGGCCTTGTTTGTAGACATTCTTGTGCAAGGTAGAAACAAATCAAGGGCATGTTAAAAAGTTCAGTAAATACCAAATCATTTCTTAATTACTGGGTATACCTTGGAGTGCTGTACATCATACTGACATATGATATAGAAGAGTGGTTCTCAAACTGGGGTTCTCTGGGGAGCTCCAGGGGTCTGTGAAGCTCAGCCATAGGGTCTGTTTATTTTGTTGTTGTCGTTTGTTTGTTTGTTTGTTTTGTTTTGTTACAGTGGTGGAAATCACAACCCACTGTTATCAAAGTTATATTTGTTATTTGCTTATTTGACTGGTCACTTAAATTGAATTCCAATCCAAATATCCAATCCAATTGAATTCCAATCCAAATATCAATACCTCAAAAAACAAGTCAGCCTATAACTGTTATTTATGCCTATAAAAATGATTTATAGAATTAAATAATCAGTTCTGTGAATATAAAGCTCATGAATAACTATCTCTCTGGCTCAAATAAACAGCCAGAGTAATATACTACACATTTAAATAATGAGCCTAATATTTGAATAGTTGGATTAGGTTCATAAAATAAATCTGTGAAATTTATTTTGCAGTTAAAGGTATCTCTGGTTGCAAGAATTTTGAGAACACTTGGCACAGAATATGGACTGAGACGTATACTGTTCTTTGTTTCATACTCATGCAGCATTTCTTCCCTCTCTGTAAATGACATCCCCGCCCCCTCTCAGACCCGCTCATCATGTTCATTATGCACTTCTCCTCATTTAAAGACATGTTGTTTCTTCTTTATTAAACTATATGTCTAATAAACTGGTAATTATAGCAACTGTCTCCTAGCAACAGTGGAAGAAATGTTCAATACTTGATTGGTAAGAGCTCAGATGTGATCGTGAACAAATAGATTCAAATAGAAGAGAAAGAAAGAGGTTGGCCTGTGGATGCCGGCAAAAACTGCTCATTTACTTTAAAGTCAGTCAACAAGGCTGGTTTGGATTTGGGAATCTCAAAGCATCCATCTAAATGTCTGCACTGACCGCGTGGTGTACACGCACTGAGATTATGCTCTATTCATAGCTGTGAATGAAGGGCGATGGTGCCAAACGTCTCTGTGTAAAAAGCAGCGTAAACATTTTAGGGAATCCACAGGTACAATTCAGCTGCCGTTCACCCGTGTGCTGAAACCAGCTGAACATATGACTTGATGTGATTTCTCTGTATGCAACAGTAGGTGCATTTAGATTAGAGCATAATTTCTGAAATTCAAATAAATAGTAAACCAATTTACAGGAATTAAAAAAGAAGCTAAAGAATATTAAAACAGTCAAGGGGGAGGTGCTGTGTGTAAAAACCATGTTGCCCTCCATACTTCTTTCCTTTAGTCTAGAAACTAGAGTCTGACCCCTTTTGCCTTCCTGTGTTTTGTTTCCAAATGTCACATAGACAGAGTGTGTGTCTGTGTGTGTGTGTGAGAGAGAGAGAGAGAGAGAGAGAGAGAGCGAAACTTTGGTATATCTTGCTTTATCAGGCTTCAGACATCATGCTTGGTTCATGAAAACCCAAAAGCAGAAGATAAGAAAGAGAGGGCTGTAGAGAGCTAAAAGGGGTGGGGCGGCCGCCAAGTCTTGCTTGATGGATTCATTATACATCTCAAAAAATGACAGTCAAGCATCCTCTGAAGGAGCTACTCAATCATTCTCTGTCACGCACATATACTGGTGTCTATGCATATGTAATGTTCTCTTCATTTTTCTACTTTCTTTCCTTCTTCCTTTCTTTGTGTAGATTCCTATAAGACTATGGCACACAGTGAGGAGGACCTCATTGGGATCCCCTTCCCGAATCATAGCAGCGACGTCCTGTGCAGTCTGAATGAACAGCGGCGTGATGGCTTCCTCTGTGATGTGGTCCTGGTGGTGAAGGACCAGGAGTACCGCACACACCGCTCTGTGCTGGCTGCATGCAGTCAGTACTTCAAAAAACTCTTCACTGTGGCCACAGGTGATGGCGACCCCAGCCATCATGGTGTTTACGAGCTGGACTTTGTAGCACCCGAGTCGCTGACAGCTATTTTAGAGTTTGCATACACATCAACCCTGACAGTGACACCCTCCAACGTGAAGGAGATCCTGGGTGCGGCACGGCTTTTGGAGATCCCGTGTATCATTAACGTATGTTTGGAGATCATGGACACTGGAGGAGGGGGAGGAACTGGTGGTGGAGAAGGAGATGAAGAGGAGGATGAAGAAGAAGATGAGGAAGAAGAGGAAGATGATGAAGAGGAGGAAATGCCAGAAGAGGCAGAGAACGACTCAAAAGATGGTGAGGTTGAGGAACGTGACGAGGATAATGTCAGTGAAAGATCTCTTCAAGCAGATGCTTCTGAAAACCAGGAGAACCGAATCACTGGAGGAGAACGAGGAGCAGACAGTCCCGCATGCAGCTCACAACAGAAGGTAGACTCAGAAAGAGACTTGCCAAACTCTCAGAGATGCCAATCACGTACCCCGGAAAAACCCAGAGAGCAAGAAGGACTGGAAGGCAGAGCACTGAAAGACTTTTCAATTGAGTCCCTGCTGCAGGAAGGGCTGTACCCAAAGATGCCAGGACTGGACAGAGGGTCAGGCTTCACCTCTCTTCTCCCTGGATTCTATCCTCCAATTTGGGCTACAGAGTTTCCAGGTTTTCCGCAAATCCTGGATCCCCAATGCCCACCTCACCCTTACCCAACTTCTTCGCTGGACAACGGGCCCTTGGATCTCGCTATCAAGAAAGAAGTCATCAAAGAGGAACTAAAAGATGAGCTCCCCAGTGCTCTGCTCCACAGAGAATTCCTCAAAGACTTTGTGAGCCCAAGTGTTGGTGCGGCTCCTGAACCCCCCCTGGGCCAGATTAAGGATGAAGCAGACCTGCGCAACTACTTAAGTTTCCTCTCAGCATCCCACCTAGGGTCGCTGTTTCCACCGTGGCAGCTAGAGGAAGAGCGGAAGCTGAAGCCCAAAGCGTCGCAGCAATGTCCCATCTGCAACAAGGTCATCCAGGGTGCAGGCAAACTACCTCGGCACATGAGGACGCACACAGGCGAGAAGCCCTACATGTGTACCATCTGCGAGGTCCGCTTCACAAGGTAAGACAGAGACTGGGCATAGCATACATTAAGTCCAACCCAGATAGCACCCAGGTGGGCACATTTTAGAGCTGGTGTGCCAAAGGCCTCCTCCAGGGGGGCATTGAGAGCAAGTCTTGAGAACACACACTTGGCAGGGGGGTGAGATCCACACTGTTTAGGTGTGAAAGTTGAGGTGCTGGTCATACCTGCTGACCTGAGACCATATTAGCCTTTTAAATCATGATGAACAGAAGGTTATCACTTGGCTAATGAAACAATCCACCTGCCAAATCAGCACAACTGGAAGACTGGAAGATTTAGTTTCCTCAGCTTAAGTCTTTCAAAATGTGTTTCTGGACAATGTTTAAACATGCTTACTAGTTATACATGAAAGTTTTCAAAAGTCATTTGAAGGTCACATAGTCATAAAACATAACAACATTGAAATGGCATGAATAACAGGAAGGTTGGGGAGTTGACTAGGCCAGACCAAATCAGTCACACAAAAAGAAGTTGCAAAAGCATCAAGTGCCTGTCATATAGCATCACCCCAGTCATGCAAATGCATTTGTGAAACAGTTTGTGCAATTTTGTGGTCTGCCTCCGTCTGAGCTTCACAGTGGTTTCCATACTGTAATAACATAAGAAAATACAACCTAGATTTCAGTTCTTAACTAGCACACACTGTACTACTTAATAACAGAAAGCTACAGGAGAGAAGTTTTGACCAAAAAGCACTTAAGAGAAAAAACTGGAATGCTGATATGACTTTAGTGTACCACAAGAAGACAAAAGACAAATCCTAAAAAACCCACTGGCATGTCCATCCTTTTTTCACCTATGTAGGGCAAGATTTACTCGCATGCTTTTTAAGCATATGAAACAACCACTATGAATGTGTGCATGTGTATGGGTAGTTGCTTTCAGCTTTAATAGTTCTTGAGGTTTAAAGGGGATTTTTTTGGGCATGAAAAATGCATAAAGCTGCAGAATCTTTCACAACTGTCGAAGGATAACCCTAAAACCCACCGGTTCTATTTTTCTTTCTTTATCTCTCAGGCAAGACAAGCTAAAGATCCACATGCGCAAGCACACAGGCGAGCGACCCTATATGTGCCTGCACTGCAACTCCAAATTTGTGCACAACTACGACCTGAAGAACCATCTGCGTATCCATACAGGTGTGCGGCCCTACCAGTGCGAGCACTGCTACAAAAGCTTCACCCGCTCTGACCACCTGCACCGGCACATCAAGCGTCAGAGCTGCCGTGTGTCACGCCCACGCAGGGGACGCAAACCCTCCTCCTCCTGGCGCTCTTCCTCTGGCTTCTTCTACCCTCCAGATGCCCACCCACTACAAGGAGACCAAACATTGCATTTGCCATCCCTTGGAGCACCGGTTCCCGCTCAACTGCCTGAAAGACGGCAGGATTTAGACGGTGGCAGCAGCAGAGAGAAAATGACCGACAGGAAGCTCATCTCAGAGGATGTGGACAGGAAGAGGGGGGTGTTTGCTTTTGCCCTGGCAAGGGAGGACGTTCTACCGCACCCAGCCTTTTACCCCCCGACCCCTGATCCCTGGACCGTGAGACTGGAGCGAGCGCCACCCGTTCCTGAAGCTGCAAACTGACCACTCAAAATTTTTCGGTCACGCACATCTCTTTGGTTATTTTTCCTTAATTTGACTGAGAAGAATAGACAAGCTCAAGGCCAGACCTTTCCCTGCAATGGGTGTGCACTTGAGCAGAAAATGTTTTTCAGAATTTCTGAGACTTTGCAAATCATATTGGCAAATTGCTGATTTTAACTGATGTCTTTTTGTTGTTTAATCGTCAGCTTTCTAATGTGATGCCAGGGATTTTAAAAGGATCAAAAAATGGTTAATATCTTGGACATGTATTTGTATTTATGATTCTTCTGGTTGTTTTATGGTTCTGTACTTGCTAACAAGGGTAAATTAAAGTGGGACTAAAACCTACCCACAGACTGTTAAGTGCAATTCATTTTTTTTTCCATTCCAAAGTTTCACAGGTAAGTCAGGTATCTAAAGGGACAAATAACTTCCATAACCTCTGTCAGAAATAAGCTATAGGCTTATCAGTGCATCTGGAAAGTAACTGTCATCTCCTCCAGCTAGGATTACATATACCACTATGCAAAGATTACATGAATAAATGTTTAGCTGTTAGAAATTTTATCACAAATTAATGCCAAAAAACACAAAACAAACAGGAACAAGTCAAGGTTTTCATGACAAAACAGATTCAAAGCATTACAGTAAGCAATATGATGGCTAATTGCATTTTACATGTAAAAAAAAAAAAAATTCTAGATTAATTTCTTTCACGACAACCAGTGCAAAAAAAAAAAAACATATGCTTTTTATTTGGATTTACTTTCAGACTCAACATATCTAGTTTACCCTTGATTAGTGTCCAATGCTTCGTATGCACTATTGTACATATTTTATATCATGTTTTATATAATCTTATAGTGAAGTTGCTAATTGTTGTAAAGTATTTAGACTTTTGAACATTTAAAACACCCAAAGATGTGTTGTATGAGAACAAACTTGAAAGTCTTTTTAAAATCACATTTTTAAATCACTTTAAATCTCTTAAATGGCTTAACTAAAGTTGTTTAGTCTTTTTCTTTTTTTTTTTTTCCCTAGCTATAGGTTGCTGGTTGAAAGTGTCTTGCAGGTGCTTGTCATGTACAGAAATTAAAACAGGGACTGTGTCCATCATTTTGATATTATTGTTCCTCTTTTTAGCTAAATGACTATTGTACGTCAACGGTGTTTGAATTGCTATGGAGAAAATATTTTCAAGCTATTTATGCATATTTAAATAGGCCTTGGCTATATTTTGCTAAGATGTTTTTATAAAGACACTAAAATGTCCATGTCCTTGTTTGTCTGTACAAAAAAAAAAAAAAATTGGCATTTTTCTTTTTTAAACAACAGAAAGTGTGCTTATGTGATGTTTACATCATTAATGATCTCAATTTAATACATGTGAAGTGGAAAGAAGTCACTTCAAAAAAAAAAAAAAGCTTTCATTTTCTCACTTCCTCTGTGAAAGTAAAGCAAAATAAAGCCAACTTTCATAACCTTTATGAGCAAAACAGTAACCTTTTTCATCTAAATCAGAGTTTGCGCTGTGAAAATGTCCTAATGTTTTATATGCACATATAAATATAAAATCTGAACGATAATGAACATATAAAACAGTGCTCTGTATCTGACAATGCATTGGTATATAATAATTTAGAAATTATAGACACAACTAAATCTCTAGAGGGTAAAGACATAAATCTCTAGAGCACTGAGGTGATGAGTGATGGAAATATACTTGCACTATGTGTTTATGAAAGAACTAACCATAAACATTTTTTTAAGAATAAAAAAAAAGTCACAATATTTGAGAGATGCACTTTACTTTATACAAGAATGCTCTCCATCAGAGTTATCAGAATAAATATGTGTTTTATTTGTACATTTACATTTAATTACATCTACATCCCTGGAGCAAACTGATGAATGAATTCATTCAAGTTGTGGAATAATGAATAAAAATGCTTTTTTTTGTTTGCAAACTTTACTTTTGCCTTTGATTATTTGCCACACAATTTTACATACTGTATGATTGTATATGGTTTAAAACTATACTAATGGAATAATATATATGTTTTTGCCTTGTATATGAGTAAAGAAACAGACAGACAATGAGGATGACTTTGTGTCGGGTGTTTCGGTGTCCGGAGTGTGTGTCAGTCCTTCCTGGCCTTTGTAGGCGTCCTTTGAGTGCATCACTTTCACACCAAATATGAATCACCAACATCAGAGCAGAAAACTCATACCATCAAACAGCAGAAAAAGATCAAAAACTTACTAGTTTAAATATTTCCTATGGTTTGAAAAAAAAAAAAGAAACAGAACAAAGTGAGTTCTGAGTTGACAATCAACTCTCACTTTTTCTTAACACCAGTCATAGTATTTACACAGACTAAAAAAAAGTCTGGTCAGTCTTGCGTAATAGTGAACATCTTCTCATCTTTAATCAGTCAGGACTCAGTCACAAACCAGGCCACAAAAATAATTTTGCTGAATAGCAAAATCAATCAAAAATCCTAATAAAATCTAAAGACCGGCTTACACTCAATGTAAAATCAGATGAGTTCAATTTGAAAGTAACGCAATAAAACTGAAAATACTTATCACGATTTTACTGTTCCACAGTGGGATTTTTTTGGAGTTCCCTATACAGGCTAATCTCAGAAATGACAGCTTGATCCTGACAGACTCAGTGACACTTCATATTTCAAACTAAGCACACTGAGCATACTTTGTCTGCTGCCACCCTATCGAGTCATCTGGTCTTAAAATGTTCATTATGTTGAGTATATTGTGCAAGGATTCACTTACAATAGTGGTTCTCAAAGAGGGGTCCAGGTACCTATCAGGGGTCCATGAAGAATATCCAGGGGGTCTGTAATATATATATTTTTTTAAATTTAATTACAGTTGAATTGAACGGGTTTAGTCTACACCTCAATAACTCAAAAACAAGTCGCCTATAAATAATGTAAACTGTGACCTAAAGTGTTCTGTCTGTCAGGAATAAAAAGCTCTATGGCTCTGATAAATAGACAAAAGATTATTGTACACTTTTAGGTAATTTTCAATAAGTAACTCTGTACTGAGGCAGTGCGTGGAATTTCCCTGCATTCAATACACGGGATAGATGCATTCAAGAACTGCCACCTTATTGAGCCATCAGATGGTAAAATGTTAAATATGTTGAGGATTGAGTAATAGTCAAATCTGGATGGGCAAACACCAGTGGAAATAGCAATTACAAGTGATAGACATTAGGAAGGGTCCCTTTGCAGCATCCACACCACACACATACTCGACTACTGCCTCCTAGTGGACAATAATGCAAAGTGCATCCGCTTATCACATAGTTCATTTCTTTACCTTAAAAGGTAATACAGCTGTAAATATTTGATACTTAATAAAACTGACCCTTTCTTATTAGCAATATAAACAATATTTGTTGAACTATACACACAAAAAGGAATGGCATGTTATGTTCATTTTAGTGAATACTTCTCACAAAAAACAGCCCACAAATTAATGGTGTCCATATTAACACAGTATTAAAACTTGCTTTCAGTCACATTAGCCTTTTAATTAGACCCCCAGGACTTTCCTCAGGACTATGTTTAAAATGCAACTCAAGAAGCTAAGCTGGGCAAAGTCAGAACAGTCTTGTTGAAATACAAACATTTAACAACACTTTTTACTTTAAAACTGGTTAAAATATACTGTACTAAATTAACCAGAGAAAAAAGAACTGTCTTTATGATAAGACATGGTCCAGTGAAATGCTAAATGCTAATTTATCAAGTGGGGTAGATAAATAGATATGATTACTTTGGTATAAAATATTAATTGAAAGATGTTCAGTATCAAAAGGACACATACTGTATTTCTACCACAAGAGGACGCTCTTTTACCAGGAACATGTTCTTGACTTTAAGAAAATAACTGACATCCAAAACGCTCATCATAGATTCTCAGCATAGTCCACTCCAGCCAGTCCACATTTCTGTTGAGCAACCATAGGAACACACCTGAGCTCAGGTGTACTGCGAGTTAAAGTATAAAACGTGGACTGGATTTAGAACTATCATTTATTCGTTTTGCACAAATTGGTGTTGGGATTTCTGCTGAAGAAATGTGAAGTGCCATCCATCCACCCATCCATCCATCCACTTTCCGTACCACTTATCTTACACAGGGTTGCGGGGGAGCCTGGAGCCTACCCCATGGAACTCGGGGCACAAGGCGGGGTACCAACCCATCACAGGGCATAATCGCACACTATGGGCAATTTGGAAATCAGCCTCCAATCAGCCTCCAACGCATGTCTTTGGATTGGGCAGGAAACCCCGAAGCACAGGGAGCACATGCAAACTCCGTTCACACAGGGCAGAGACAGGATTCGACATATACTTGAGACGTTTCTTATTTGCATACAATATGGTGACGCAGTCAGAAGTATTGCCACCTCACAGCTCCAGGGTCCACGATTTGATCCAAAGGATGGGTTACTAACTATGTTGTCCTCGGGTCCGTGTGAGTTCCTCCGGGTTCTCTGGTTTCCTCCCACCTTCCAAAAACGTGACTGTAAGAGGACTGGTCATTCTAAAATACCCCTAGTTGTGAATGTGTGTGCACGGTGCCCTGAGATAGACTGGTGACCCATCCTAGCCTCACACTCAGTGTTCCCGGGATAGGCTTCTGATCTCCCGCAACCCTGACCAAGATAAAGTGGTTACGGAAGATGAACGAATGAATGATATATTCTAGAATAACAAAAAGGTCAAAACTCATGTCCTCCTATTCAACCAACTTTATGCCCTCACAGCAAATTTGGATTCAGCTCCACCTAAAGAGCTTTTTATAAACGACCACTGTTGAGACGATGTCAAGCCATAGACAATATAATTACGTGTGGTTACCCATGAACCCGAGCAGATTGGATGAAGCAGCCAACACATCTGCACAAGGAGGAGCTCTGGGGTCCCTCAAACCCCCATGCTACCTCAAAGCTCCACCAGTTTTTTGGCTGTTCTTCAGGGTTTTTTGTTTTGATTTCATTTCATTTATGTCACACAACATCTCATGGACCTTCACCCTTTAACCTAAATTAAATCGAGAACATTGTATTGAGGTAGCAGATTTCATTACCCATAGTCAAGACTACAGCATGCTGCATTTACAAGTAATCAGAATCTCTATTCATGACATGCACATCCTTGCAGAGTTGACATTTAGATTTAAATATAAAAAAAATTTTATTTAATAAGTGGTCTTGTAGACTCATCTTCCTTTGTCATGTTCTACCTACTCTACGTCTTCTTCAGGCAAGACACATACTTCTAAAACCAACTCAGCAGGATTTTTATAATGCTCAACAAATTGTATATTTTGGAGTTTATTTGAATTCAAGCTCGTCTTCTGTGTCTGTGGGGCCTCCAGTAATCTCCACCCTGCAAGAGACCACACAGTCTGGGCTCCACCACTGATCTCCCAGACTCTCGCTATGGAGGGAACTTCTCCACTATCCTCCCTGCCAACAGTGATGGCTAAGACCTCCAGCTGTGAATGCCACGTCTAATTTGTCCGTTTCTGCAAGTAGAATGTTAAGCTTTGTTTTTAAGCCTAGTTTTTATGTAAATGGCTACTATGTTTAAGTTTATAGACAACTAAACAAATAAAGGATGCATCAGAGTAGCATAGTTTTAACATAGCCTTAGTTATAGCTTATACCTATCCTCTAGCAGATTCAACATCTGCAGTTAACAAAACTACTACTTGGTAATTCTGTTCAAAGTGACAGAAGATAAGGGTGATTTTCCTGTCATGAGCACATAATGTGTTCTAAACAGAGATACAAATACAGATTCAAAAAGGAGGTGCACTTATCATTTTTGTGGGTTTTTGCTGGTAAAAATGGTTCACAGACTACCTAGTTTAGACTAGAGGTGTGCATCAGGACTGTGATCCTGCAAGACACAGCAAAAAGGCTACAAGAGCGGGAGTTTTTTACTTTCAATATGTGTGTTCATTCATCGTTAGTAACTCCCTGGTCCGGACTGTGATGGTTTAAATTAGGTCACTAATTTTGTGACCTAACTTTGTTTATATTTTGGGAAGTAAAACCAACTAAATTCGTTAGAAAATACTGTGGGCATGTATAAACAAAAATAACTGTATGAGTGGGAAAAAGTACCATTCATGTCTCTAGTTGAGATCAATTATGAACTGCAGTGATGTAACATTTCTACATCTGGGGTTTTTAACCAGTGTCTTTGGAGGCATAGTGGTAGGCCTTAGGCCACGCCCACTTCAGGTTTAAACCCATATCCAGATGTGGATATTAGCAGCACTAAACATATATAGATACAGATAGTGTCACTGAGTTACATCTCTAACACACACTTGTGCTGTACTTTTATATAAACCCTTTATTTCAGCTCTCTTTTTGCACAGTTCAGTTTTTGCCTAGCCTGAACAGTCTGAGCCTTGCTTTTTTCTTTATATGGCAATCACGTTTTGACTCTCTTTCACTGGATATCTTCACCATCTCTGAATTCTTTCCATTGCTCAATTTGCCCCCATTTTTGACCTATGCCTGCGGTAATATTTTCTGTTCTTGGAACTGTTTTTGTGCTTCTGCAAAATTAACCTTAAACTACATTAAATTACCAAAAATAGCACTTATAAAGTAAACAACTAGTAAATTAAACTGCAAGACAGTCAGAAGTTATTTTACATCTTGAAATGACTGTTCAAGGTCATCTGCGATGATTAAGAGATAAAGTCTGCAAAACATGACTAATTTTAAAATATCCCCTTTTAGAATGACTATGAACAGAAATATTTCATCACAGGTTTGACCAAATTCCCCAAACTAATCAGTCAGTGAACCAAACTTACAGTACTAATGACTGATCCTTATCTCCAGGACCACATGCGGGGGCTCAATATGGTTTTATTGGGCAAACCAAGAATCATCCTCAGAGTTCATAGCAGACGTCAAAACACAGGTAGGAAGAGTTAATCTATCATAAGTGAAAAAAGGACCTAAAACAGGAGCAAAAAACACTAAAACTAAGTCATAGACATAAAAACACCAATGCATGGCAAACAAAGTAAAAGGGATACACTGATAGCTTAAATTACTTAAGGGACAACAAGAAACAGGTGAACACCATCAGAGAAACAAAACAATGACAACACAGGGGTGGAGATAACACCACAATTGCAACCAAAATAAAAAAGCATACAGCATTGGTCCCCATGAAAAAACACAATTCACCAAAATACCCTAAATTGATTTCACCAAAATACCCTACATTGCTCTTTATTATTCTTTATTCTGAAGAGCCAGATGAGATTTATCTCACTTCTAGAAATGCAGAGAAACAACTAGCAATTAAAAACGCATATAGATAAATATAGGCGCTCAAAACCATTACACGACCTGAATTTAGACTTCAATATTTTATTGCATAATACATTATCTAAGGAATAAAACACTTGGGGCGTGCTGTTTTAAGAAAATAATGACAGCCTGACAGTGCATTAGCGCATTAATATAAACCTGTGATTTGAATTATAGCTGGAGCTGCTGTCAAAGCTGAAGATTAATCAACACCTTCTGACCAATCAGATTCAAGAATTCAATAGTTCTTTGGTATAAATGTAAATATTATAAAAGCATACTCCATTATAATATACTCGCTAGCTATACTTGAATAATGAACAACCTATACAACCTAAAAAAAAAACAAAAGTGGGGTAGATTAAAAAAAGCAAGGGATAAAAAAAGCAAACTGCTCATTTCAGCATATATAGATCTCGCTGGCTTTGCCCTCCAACAGCAGCTTGAATTGATTTAAGAAACTGTACTGTAATTTTGTGGACTGTAATCATTTCTGATCCAATGGGAACTGCAAAAACACGTTTTCAGACCATATGCTGTGCTATGAAATATAACTTAAAGATCTGACTCAACTTTTATTGTAATACATCCGATAAGAAATGTTTAATTGTAGACAATTTCAGCATTATATACGGCTTCAAAAATATAAAGTATGTCCTATTGGCATGCAAGATAAAGCCTCACGGGGAGAACTATGAAGTGTATACGTAATAATTCATTCATTCATCTTCAGTAACCACTTTATCCTGGTTCATAATTCTCCCCGTGAGGTTTTATCTTGCATGCCAGTAGGACATGCAAGATAAAGCCTCATGGGGAGAATTATGAAGTGGAAAGAACTATGAAGTGTATAAGTAATAATTCTTTCATTCATCTTCAGTAAGCACTTTATCCTGGTCCCAGGAATACTGGGCATGAGGCGGGAATACACCCAGGATGGAACACCAGAGCACCATGCGCAAACAATCACACACTCAGAGTAATTTATCATAGCCAGTCCACCTACTGGCAAGTTTTTTGGGAGCTGGGAGGCAGCACTGTGCCACCAAATAATTTCTTTTATTGTTCATTTTATTATTATTATTCATCATTTCCCCAAAAAGCATCTCGTCATCAGTCCAGATATTTAGGTGCTTCTAACAAAAAACACACACATGATAAGAGGAAGGTTTCTCAACAAGACTGCATCCTCTGAGGAAACGAGATCACAATACGTCACCGAGGCGTTGATATCAGCATGACACTCCTTCAACATATAGGAAACTCCACTCACAATGCTCCACAAAAACACTCCAGACACATTCATGAGAACGTTTTTAGATGTACAGCTTTCGGAAAGAGGTAGAGCGGAAGAGACAGTTCCCTTGTGATTAACCAGGGCCTGAAATCATGCTTTCCTACAGCGAGTGAGACGAGAGATCATTCAGCACCATCTATTGTTCTAAACTGAAATAACAACACATCAATCGCCCAAGAACAATGCTTCGTCTAGCAGGACTGTGTTTCTGTAAGAAGATGGTGATTCATTATTGTATGGATGCACTCTTTTAAGGTCTTTGAGATGACATGGACACAATGCACATAAGATGATGGATCAAGGCAGGCAGTGGTCGAATATTGCTGATTCGGAGTTTGTTGAATCGAGTTCTGTCTTGACGGGAAGAACAGATTTCACACTAAAAAAAAATGTCTGTATTGATGTCTTTCGTTGAATAACGTTATGTTGTTTGATACCAATTTAAAGTCACAAATCTATGCCACAATCTGCTCCTTCATCAAACACTCCAAAATGGGTTACATTGCAGTGAACTCCAGAATTACTGGTACTCATCAAAAGAATAGGCAAAAATTAGTTCATTAAATAAACCTTAAATAAAATGATTCAAAGTTACAAACAATGATTGAAATTATTTGTTCTTGTTGTCACAAGAACCTACTTTCTTTAAAGTGCAAATGGCAAAATTACTGACAAAACTAAGGAATACTAAATATAAATTCAAACTGTCATTCTTGGAAAAGCAAAATTTTTTTCAAACTGTTCTTAGTTTCCAGAAACCTGTTGCCTTTGACTAGTCTTGTAAGTCTGGTACTTTTAGCTGTTAAATGTGGCCAAGACCTGCCTAATTTCACAGGAAGAGGCCATTTGACTGACATTATTCCATTTCCAAAGACACCTATTTCAGTTTCTGCATATTGCATAGGCTTGTAAGAACAGACGTTAAAATACTGCAGCACAAGGGGGAGTTGCCAGGCTCCTGGGAAGTGACAGTGGATGAAGGTGCTGCAGCCACTTCTGAAAGGTTGTGACAAGTTTCCAAGCACAGTGCAATAGGTGACACATATACCTTTAGTGTAAATGGGGACTTAATTCTGCACTGTAAAACATGATAGCCCCATTAAGTTATGTGAACTTATTTCTTCTCTTTAACACCAATTGTCATGACAAGTTTTGGATATTGAACTCAAGTGGATAAGTTTTCAAATATTAAGATTAAGTAATGCATTGTCTTGACTTTGAGTCATTGTCTTGACATGACTTTGAGCTGAAACAAAGGTTATCTTCAAGTTGAGTTTACTCATGTTTTTAAGGCAGCAGGTGAACTTTCGTTTCTAAGTTTAACCAAGTTGAAATGTCTAACAGTGTGTGCAAGGTGAGAAGAATTAGAGTTAGGTGGAGGAAAAACCCAGTTCCACCTGACAAAGAGGCCTGCCTGTGTCCTGCCAAACCTTTCCCCTACTTGAGATATCACGAACAGTGTAGGCGACACCCTCCCATGTGTATATGCTGCCCAGTACAACCCTGACAGATAGGTCTGAGAGCCTAACTGTGGAATGTCCCTTCTGAGGTGTTTTCAGGTGGAACTGGGAGAGCCACTGGATCTCATGCCACCCTGATGATTGATATAGCTGTCACAGTATTGTCCAAGTGGACCAACAATTGGTGACATCTCAGAACTGGCAACAGAAACCTGAGGGGCAGATCACGCCAGGCCTTATGGCACCACACTTCTCCCCATCCAGTGAGGGAAGTGTCTGTGGAGAATACCTCTCTCAGATATGGCACTGTTCCCATTTGGACCAATATTAAACCTTTAGAGGGTGCTTGCTCCACTATTAGACATGTATACTATAAGAGAAAAAAAGAACCCTTCAAGGGTTCCTTGGATAGTTAAAGGTTCTTAGCTTCCTTAGGTTCTACTTGGAACCATCTCTGATATGGAAACACTCAAGTGTACCATTCTGGCAGTGACCTTTGTATATAATATTTACCTGGAAGCACAACTGAAGAACTCTTTAAGGTTCTCTAGATTTAACCTAACCCTTTTTTATCTCAAATTATAAAAGCTTGTGTCTCTGATAATGAGGAAGTGCAGACATTAACATTTGTTTGTTCTCTCTTCAACTGAATGAAAAAAATTTGGCTTGTACTGCACGCAGGTTTCCTGTAGGCCTGAGTCCAGTAACCTCGTAATAGGCAAAAATCCCCCCCATCATACGTCAACACTGGCCACAACACCAAGACGCTGTTTCGGTTTCAGAGAGTTGATTTTCTTTTCCCTCTTTCACATCATCTATTCATTATAATCTTTCCCATATATCTACTTCCTTTATCTATATCTGTAGTCTTACTAATCTTTTTCTGTTTCATACTTTTCTGGGGAAAAAAAACAAGAAACTCACACAAGACTTTCACAAGAGGGGTTGCCCTTGAGTAAGTAATCAACTGTTACAAGTACACTGAAGTCAAACATGATGTCATTACCCAAGGTAAAAGAAAGAAGAAACAAAGAAAGAATGAAACAAAGAAGATTTCTACCTACACTTAGAAAAAAAAAAGTAACTAGAACAGTATAAAAACTCTCTGTTTTAACAGGTCATTTAAGTCACAGACTTTATATGTCACACCATTCACTTCCTCACATGACTGCAAAGGACATACAGAGCAAGTGAGACAAAGGCAACATACCAAACCACATACTATTGTTCAAAATGATACTAGTACTCCACTGTATGAAGTAACAAATTAACAGTGTATTCTTAAACTAGTATGACTTTCTGGATGTGTCCACAGATTTCTAGTAAACTAACTGAGACAAATTTTGTTTTTCGACCCTTACCTTCAACAATTCGTTTTATTTCCACTTTGTGTTGTCTATTTGTGAATTTGTGTTCAAATTTTGTGATTTTAGATTCTGTCTTGGATTTTGTAAATAAACTTCCTGTACACAGAAACTTCAAACATCTCCTGAGGTCTGTCCATTACAGTGCCTGAACAGTATGGGTGTAAGAAAATGCCATTATCTGTATTTGGATTTAAACCTGAAGTGGATATGGTCATTAAAAAAAAGCTTGTGCTGAATTTTTGTGGCAGCAAAAATGTAGAAATAAAATAAAAGAGGAAAAATCAATCCCATGATGTTGGACGGTTCGAATTAGAGAGTGAAAGCAAACTTGAGGTCATTGGCAAACTGACAGTCCCTGGATGATTGATTTTCCATGAAAGAAAGAGGCAAAAGTACATGAGATACATATATATATATATATATATATATATATATATATATATATATATATATATATATATATATATAGTAAAAGTACATGAGATATATATATATATATATATATAGTGGCTGGGGATGGCACAGTTGGTCTGTCTCAGCATGCCATTTCAGCACATTGAGCAGATGTTATGCAGACATATACAAAATGGTGGTGCAGTGAGTTTAGTCTAGCAGAAATAGGTGACAAGGAAAAAGGTTTTGGGCTTTCCCCATATGGGGATGTGGTTAACATTAAAAGTTGTTTAGATCTTGATGGACTCAAGGACCTAAGTCTGATGCTGGTGTGAACTGATACCAAACTATGTGTTGAGATTGAACACGAAAATGATGAAAAAGATGGAGCTATTACTTGCTGCTTTTTTCCAGTTCTACAGATACAAATGTCAGAAACCATCTAATCAAATCTGCTGATCTTTACATAGGAGCTTGAACAACTCATTTAAGGTGAACGTCTGAAGATTTAGATATGCAGTTTGTATGACTTTAGCTCTAGTGATAAACTGAACCACTTTAGGACCAAACGTCTTGGCAGATTGACACCAACTGCGGTAAAGGGGAAATGTGTGCAAATTTTATTTGGCCATAAAGAATTTGAGCAAAAGAATATCTGGAAAACCTGATTTTTTTTATGGCCCTTGAGCAAAACTCTTACTTTTCCACCAGATGGAGTGCCATGATTACCCATAATCCTCCATGTTGTCCCTGTGATGTTCTAAAGCACCCATGCCAAAATTTGGTTACTTTTCTTGCCCAGGTAATACAAAATCATTTGTATTTTCATTATAAATTAAAGTATTGGCACCCCCATTGGTTTGGGAGCGTGGAGAGCCAAGTGAAAGTTTGCTTCTCTTTATTTTCATTAAAAATTGAAGCATCATTATATTTGCATGCTACCATTTAAACAAATGCTTGCTTTCACTCTACTTACTTTCATTTCAAAATCATTTATTTCAATTATGTGTAGTATTTTACTAGTCCTGCCTAACAAGTCACTACACAGTAATCATAAAGGTCCAGAGAAACCTTTTCTTTCCAACTCATGGATTTTCTCTTCAACTCAGCTCTCTGCTCGTGTGGATTGCATTGTGCCTCGTTTGTAAGGTCCTTTGGATACATATAAGTTTACTCCTCTACAGAGCACAGTAGAGTAATCAGACAAAATAGCATTGCTGTATGCTGCTCTAACACACATCTTGAGCTTCTTTTAGAAGTTGTGGTGAAACCACAAAGCTGCACGGAAGTTAAAAAGGCATTGAAGCAAGGCTGAGAGAGATACAGAGAAAGATAAAAATTACCTGAAAAGCTCCATTTTATCATGGATTGCAGCAATATTTATGATCAGGTGAACAGTTTGAATGTTGTACATTCCACCTATGTGATGTTTACATTCCTTTAAAACCAAAATACTCAAAAGGAAACTTGCAACCAGTCCAAATTCCATGCCTTCAGGATATGTGGTTGGTTGCTGAAATCATTTCCCAAACGTCAGTAGGCACATAAACTGTGACCTTCATTCAAACCACAACATTGAAGTCACAGATGTCTGATGGAACTAATGTATAGATGGCGTAATCGTTTACTTAAAATATCTGTCCCATCACCCACAGTCTATCTTGCAAATGTGCTCACACATGCAAATTATAGCCTTCACCGCTGCATGCTCGTATAAA
The DNA here is from genome assembly GCF_027358585.1 of Pangasianodon hypophthalmus. Lineage (NCBI taxonomy): Eukaryota > Metazoa > Chordata > Actinopteri > Siluriformes > Pangasiidae > Pangasianodon > Pangasianodon hypophthalmus. The sequence goes on from NC_069724.1 coordinate 22,742,923, forward strand.
ATCCGAACGTTTCTTAGCTGCACAGCCTATTGCAACTGGGACAAACATTATGATGCAAATAAATTACATATTCACCCACATAGTAACACAACCACTACAGATTTAGCAGAAAATTAAATGCGAGTTTCACAGTGAGACAGTAACCAGAGCTCAAGATCGAACCGAGGAAAATGGAGCCGAGAGGCAGTAACACTACTCATTGCACCACTATGCCACCCGCAGCCTTAATAACAGGATAAAGGATAGAATTTATTTAACAGAGAAAAACATGTATCATTGATATGGTAAATGTTATAGACTTTTCTTTAACATTTATAGAAGGAGTCCCCAGGGTCAGTGTTTGTAATAGTCAGAGATAAAGCTATAACTTGCAAGTTTCCCAGCAACAGAGAAGTTTGTGCTTTTCTTGTATCTTTTTTTTTCTCTTATTAATGTCAAGAGAAAAAGAAGAAGCTGCTAAGGAAATGGCTTTTCATAGATGCAATAACAGAAGTGATCACTTTTATGACTGGATTAAAAACTATGATGTGTCATTCTTTAATTAATAAAAAAATGTTAGTTTTGGCAAATTGTTGTGGTATAAAGGGAATTAAGCACTTCAAGACATGCTTTTATAGGATAATATTTCTGACATATCATTAACACTTTGCATTAAGTCTGACTGGATGTGATGCAACATTTCTTAAAAAGAAAAAAAATCATACCACAGTTTAATGAAAGAAGGAAGCAGTACATATTGACAAATTGTTTTTTTTCTAAATTGGTAATATGGTTTAGTTTCACAAGCACAAACTGAGAAGTTGAGACATCATAACGTCCTTAAAGATGCAGTTGGTGCTTTTTAAGTCAGCACTTAATTAATTTATAATATTTGGCAAATTATGACTTCACCGTTGCACTTGTTTACCAGCCAACATCCAACAAATCTGGACTCAATCAGTTCAGTTCATGTTCTAAGCTTAGGCATGTGTTTTGAAGGTATGGCTTTGGTGGAACACTGGTCTGAATTCTGGGTTTCAAAAATGCTAGCTTCTGCTAACTTCTGCCAAAATAAGGTTTTTAATTCCATTTTAAAGAACTTCTGGGAGTCACAATGATTCTGTCAAATTCAATTTGTGAATTTTTGCTTTCATCATAAAAACATAAGAACTTGTTGCTCACTGTTTTTAAGACACTGTTGCTAGGCATAACCTAGCATAACCTAGATCATTACTCAGGCTAAAAATGTAGCCAGCTATGATCTTCAGAAATAAATTTTCCTCAGATATGCTGGTAAATTGCTAAGAACAGTGTACATACAACTGTAATTACATCTAGCACCAACTGCAAATTCCCCTTATTTCCTCATATAAAGAAACATCAATATTGTGTCACAACTTGTCACAGTTGTGTCACTTCCCTGAGTATTGAATATACCAAAAGAAATGTTTTTCGTACATATCGATTAAAAGCAGCCCAGAGCTGAAATATACACCAGATACACCTTTTTTGACCAGTCTGATATAACCCTGGCCTAAGACTGTAAATATTTTTGTCACCACGACATTGTAATGTATCTTTATGGAACGTTTTCGATGTTATTGACAGCAGAAGTATTTTTTGTTTAGTTGAATTGGCTAAGAAAAAAAATATGTTTAGTTTAGAACAAATTTGAATTGAATTATATTTCAGATTGCTACCTGAAATACTATATGATTATCCTTAACACCTAAAACCTCCAGAATTTTTTGACAGGTTCAGACGTATATATTTACATTATATAATTTCATCATAATAACAATAATAATAATAATAATAATAATAATATGCTTTTAATAGGAAGAAATAACTAATAATGCAGAAGTTTAAGGGGTTAAAATTATACCTGATGCAAAACAAGAACTAAAAAAAATAACAAATACAAAAATGTATTTCAATCAGATACATTATCATGTTATGAGTTTTAGTTGGTGTGTGTGAGTGAGTCTGTCATTATTTTCCCTCAGCAAGCACATTTATTAAAGCTCATAACGTACGCATTTTCTTTTTCTTAGCTAGCGCAAATAAATGGACTATTGTTATTAGCAGATAATGCATTTATACTGACAGGAATACTAACAGCAGCATTGATTCAGTTTATCAGTTTATAAATCATTACACCTCTTCAAGCTGAAATATGAAACCTCAGCTAAATGCGTATCATGTTCCTACTCTACTGAGGTTGTATAACCGTTACTATTACAGGACATTATTTCATAGACTAGACTGTGGAACATGAAGAAAGTCTCCAGAGTGCCACAGATGGGAGCTAAGATTAGTTGCTGATCTCAGGCTTGTGTTGTGGTTTGTTATATAATAGTAAAAGGAAAAAAATAGAGTAAAAATATTGGTTGGAAATGACCGCTAAACGCCACCTGCAGATTAGCTGAAACACAGCTGACTTTAGAGTTTTATAGCTGAATGCTGGACAGGTACAATTTTGCAAACAATGTAAATCACCCTGAAAGATACAACAGTGGCCCTTAAAGGAAAACTGTACCCTGAAATCCATTAAACGTGTTTATACTGAAAGCATCCCAGAACGAACAACATGTCAAACATTGAGGTGGATGAGCTACAACAGCAGAAGACCACATCGGGCTCCAGTCGTGTCAGCCGAGAACAAGAATCAGACTGGACAGAGAAAGAGCAGGGAAATGATTAGGCAACTTGTTCAGTGGGCCTGTGTCCACTGTAGCCTCAGAGTTCTGGTAAACTATGTAAAACTTCGGCTTATTACTATTCAAATGTATTTAAATTTACTAAAATGTGACTATTTGACTCAACTTCTATATTAACATAAACACATTTAATCTCAAAGAGCCACCATACCCATACTCTACCCTAAAGACCTGCCATTTCCAAAGCTAACCTCTGTTAGCTTCACAAAGCTCAAACCTGAAAATGCACTACCTCACACATACACAATATTTCTGTACTAGCTTTACAACGGATTTGTTTCTTACTTCTAGTAGCTCAGTGTTCATTCCAACAAAATCTTATAGAATGATATGATAGTATCTAATAACATTATGTTACATTAGATAATGAATTTGCAATAAAGTCAGTTTGACTTCTTTTACAGCTTTCAGTTACCGCAGACACTTACACACAAACACCTACGCATTGCAACCCTCAAACACAAGGGGAAAAAAAATGATCTCTTGCCATTACCACAGACCAGAGCAAAGATCAGGGCTTCCGCAGCACGTCTAGACGCATTTTACTAGTCATAGTATACCACAGTGCTGTTGAATTTTAAAGTCTGACTGGTCAAAAGGTGTTGATTAGTTTTCTATAACAGCAGCTATGCTATACAACCATTGCTGGCTGTAATTCAAATCACAGGTTTATATGAATACACTCATTTTATTACGTTATTGTTTCCAGAGTAACAGCTCATACACAGGAACCTGTAATGTTGATGTTGTTATTTAAAAAAGTAAAACTTATAATCATTACTTTTTCTGTAAGGAGATGTTTATTTAATATTTATGGAAGGAGTCTCCAGTGTCGGTGCTATGTAACAGCGGGAAACACTTCAGTTTTTGTCTTAATAGCTTTGAGAGAAAGTGACGAGATGACTATAGTTGCTATAACCCTATACTCTAGCGACAGCAAGAATTGACTTTTTCATGGATGTTCCACAACACTGAATGTAACTATAAACGGATAAAAAAATGAAATATTCTTTAATAAAACAAAATAAAATAAAAAATGTAATCGCTGGTTTATTGCTGTGATATAAGAGGAATAACACACCACCCTGTTGTTGATTATTTTCCCATAACTGCACACCCCATTGTGCTTTTTTCTTAATTAAATGGCTACAAAGCATCTCTATCTCCACTCTGGATGGTTCTGGCCTAAAAGATAAAATGTACAGTACATGTTCTTTGCTATTGCCTAAAAAAGTCAAACATTTTTTTAAAAATAAAAAAAGGAATTTCTGTGTCCTCACTCCATTTCCTTTCTTTCATGCTTTTTTATAAAGACATTATTGGTTAACTGACCCCTCATTCTCTCGGCCTAACCTCACACAAATTGTAGCCTACACTCAGTCATGCTCATTAAACGTCCTCTGAAACGATCATGCTCTTTTTTTTGCTCCCTCACAACAATATGAATAATTCAAAGGATATAAAAAGCAACGATAAATGTCACGTTGCATGCTTCAGTGTGGATTCTGTTTGCACTCAGCTGCATCTTAAAACTCCAAGGGAAACAAAACAAACACAGAATTGTGGATCTAATCAAACCTCCACAGATCCCTCCTCACAGGTCCCTCCCAGTTACATCCTCTTTAGTGGGTCATGTGGCTCTAATGCTCTAAACCTCCTCACTGCTTCTGCATGAAGTGGGCTGAAGAGAGAAAGTGCATCACATATGCTGAGGCTATGAGTATATGCTGATGTCGTGGTCAGTAAATGGAAACCTGGCAACTCCATTACACTATTTCTGCAGTGTAAGCAAGTGCACTGAAGATGTTTTCCTTGCTTATAGTAGTTCTGCTTGTAGTTGAAGGAAACGCCACAGCAGGATGAAGTTAAGAGTCTTCACACTCTGCTGGAATACGTAGAAGACGGGGGATTTTTTTTTTTGGAGCATAAGAACTTAGATGGTGAGTGTGGGAAGTCTATTTTAAACTACAATATTAACCCATTTAATCTGAATTCTACTGTAGAATTCAGTAAACTGCTCAGTAAACTGTTGATTTTTCAAAGAGAGTAAAAAGAATTTAGTTGCAAGACTTGAGTCTGTTAATTTGTGAATATACTGCATACTTAAAACTTTATTTAAAGTACTCTCAGAGAGTTGCCTACTCTCTTTTATTATTCACTACCTAATCCAATGGGCAAGATTCAAGCTCATACTGCTATGGAAAATACAATATTATATAACTATATATAAAATATATAGTTTATAGTACATACCCTAATATTTTGGAGCAGTTGTTAAACATATTCATCTTAACCATGTATTGAAAAGCTTGAGTATGTTTTGTAGCTGTAAATGTGTTTATCTTCATTTTATTGATTACAAACATGTAAGAAAGTGTTTCTCTATCAATCAGGGAAAGATTTTCTACAAACCTCTTATCTCCTAAGAGACTGCTAAGATCAAGGAATACACTAGAATCTCCAAAGTCCCTCCATCATTCTGCAAACCCAGCAGGAAACCTCTCTCACCAGGGGCACCCGGTCTCAAGTGTTCCTTCTTCTCTGTACTGTACCGCCTCCTGCTGGAGCAATGACAAACCCATACATATACGATCATTACAATTACACAGGTAAGCTGCACAATCGGAATGACACCACCAGTTTTGATTTAGATCCCAAGAAGGCGGTGTTTCTGGTTATATGCAGCTTCATAGTGCTGGAAAACTTGATAGTGCTGATAGCAATATGGAAAAACCACAAATTCCACAGCCGCATGTATTTTTTCATTGGGAATCTTGCACTGTGTGACTTGCTTGCCGGTGTGGCATACGTCGTAAATCTATTGATGTCTGGGGAAAGAACTCTGCACCTTTCGACAGAAGAGTGGTTCATGCGTGAGGGGAGTGTGTTTGTAGCACTGGGAGCATCCATTTTTAGTCTGCTGGCTATTGCCATTGAAAGGCATCTCACCATGATCAAAATGAGGCCTTATGACTCTACTAAGAACTACAGAGTGTTTCTGCTCATAGGGGCGTGCTGGCTGATTGCTGTGGCTCTCGGAGTGCTGCCCATCCTGGGCTGGAACTGCCTGGGCAACCTTCCAGATTGCTCAGTCATTTTACCGCTCTACACAAAGAAGTACGTGGCATTCTGCATCAGCATCTTCACGGCCTTGCTGCTGACCATTTCTGTACTGTACGCTCGCATTTACGTCCTGGTGAAGTCCAGTAGCCGCAAGGTGATGAAGCACAGCAACTCTGAGCACTCCATGGCCCTGCTGCGGACAGTTATCATCGTCGTCGGGGTCTTCATCGCATGCTGGATGCCCATTTTTGTCCTCCTGCTTACTGATGTGGCCTGCAAGCCAAGGCAATGCCCTATCCTGCTCAGTGCCGACTGGTTTATTGCTCTGGCCGTGATGAACTCGGCTTTGAACCCGGTGATCTACACTCTGGCGAGCAGGGAGATGCGACGGGCGTTTTTAGGGGTGCTGTGTGGATGTTTAGTGACACCATGTATGGTTGGCGGCAAAGCAAATGGAGAAGGCAGCAGGAGTAAGAGCTCTAGCCAGAGTCAGAAACCAGCTGAAGATCAGGAGAAACAAGAGAACGCTGTCACTCAGCCATCATAGAGAGCCCAGACTCGTGGAATGAGGCGTAACCCTCAAAGATCCATTTAAGACTAGTATATAGCCATGAATGTTGGGTTTATCTTCAGAAGGTCCAGCAGAAGTTGAAGTTTTTCTCCTCGGCTTATGTCACAGAGTTGAACAGGCAGCTAATGACAGACCATTGAAAGCAGAGAATTTCATTCCTGGTTGGTCTATGCACAAAAACATACATTCAATCAAACAGTCTTATTCTTCTGTGCTTTATGAATACCATATAAACACCAATATTCTTAAAACACATCAAACTGCCAATGTATAACTTGATTTTGTGACTAAAATCAATCTACAGTCTATCAGATTCTCCAAACCCAAGCCTATTCTGAACTTAAACACCGACCCTGAGATCTTTCCTGCCAAGACTGAGGAAACATTTGGAGCAAGACACCATGATATTTTAAACTGGAATGGAAATTTCAACCAAGTCTTTCAACCATCCTTTTTTTTGCTTGTTATAAAAACTGTTCTTGCATGTTGTAATTTCTTTGCCCATGATTAGTTTTTTCAGCATAAGAGGGCTGACAAAGAATTCCAGATGGTGGTGGAAAAAAAGGACTAGGCTGCCTCAATTTCCCTTCTTTGTCGTGCCATTTGGTCTATATTTTAGCAAAGGAACCAGCAGCTTAAACTGAATGAATTTGGTTGTACATTACTGACTGAATCCATGTAGCTGATACAGAGGTAGACCCTAGAAAGTAGCAACGTTTAATGTCAGATAATCCAAATTGTACTTACCTTAGACCTGGCTTCACATTTCACCACAATTAATTCTACTTATACCACAGTCATGTTGAATTTCTGCACTCGTTCTAATATGTTATCATTTCTATATTAACAACAGATTTTTAAAAAGTATATAATCAATAATGGTGATGTTTTCTGTAGCACTTTTGGAAGAAGTCTTCAATGCTTTATAACAGTCGGAAGTAAAGCTGTAACTTTAAGTATTCAGACATGGGAAAGTCTTCAGGATGGAGGGATTTGCAATTTCTCCGTAACACAAGATACATTTTTGTCTTATTAACTTCAAAAGAGCAAACATCTGTTTGGTAAATTCATTTTAAATGTAACTATGAACTATGATGTAACATTGATCATTGACAAATTGCTGTGGTATAAAAGGAATAAAACACTTCAGAAATAATCAACTTCAGGGTGGTAACAGTAAATCCACCTCTATCACTGATTACTTTCCTATAAAAGCACGAAGAAGTGTTTTATTCTTTGCATGTTTTTCACCAAACCAAACTGCCCAGTTGCCTGTGAGATGTTCTGTTTGTGATTTCAGAAGTCACTCTGAAGAACAAATCATTTCTGACCACGATTAGTGTATTAATATTACTGTTCAATGTGAGTATGATGTTATGCTTCTATTACAACTATGTGACTTTACAATCGTGACTCGTTTGAGTTATGTTCGGATGTGAGGTATCAGTGCATGAAAAGAACTTTTGAAAATGATATTCTCAAACTTTATAAAACACTAAGCTGTAGAGTTTTGATTGTACTCTAGTATAAAATAAATCTAGTGCTTTAAATAAAGCTAAGTTTGGGATCTGAAGTAGAAAAAAATTTTACAGTGTGTTGTGTCTTCTTTGCATGGAATATCCCAGAGGTCTCCACCACACACACACACACACACAGGTATATATGTCATATCCTTGGTATCCATGATACTTCAGTCATCGCAACACACACAGCTGGCTCCCTCTCCTGGAGCTAAACATGAAGTACAGGTAACATGTCTGAAGGTTTCAGTCTTTCAGGTTGCTGGACATTCTTGTAGAACCTAGTCAAGGGAACTGAACTTGTGTTATAGTATTGAAGATGTTTTTTCCACTCAAGACACACCATCACACCACTCTGTTGTTGATTATTTTCCTATAACAGCACACCCTCTTCATGGTTTATAAGAACATGCATAAACACACCAGTTTGTAAAGAATGGGGCTTGATTAGGAATGGCATCTCTGATGTTGATCTTTCATAATACACTGTGGTAAAATTGGCATGATGTAAAAATCAGCAAATCAAATAGTGGAATTCAATTATACAGAGCACTCAAGTCATGCATTATTATACAAAAAAACTGCTTTTAAGTTGCTAGTTGCATTATATTTCCCTTCAACTTGTCAGACCAGAACACAGTCACCATTTTATTGCCAACAGTCATACAGAATAATGATAATTCATAATCCCCCGGTTAATAATTCTGTAAACATTGGTTTGAACTTTGCTGTGGAGGATTGAAAAAAACTTCAGGGCATGCTGTTACAGAATAATCATCAACTTCGGGCCACGTCACACCACACCACTGGGAAACATGGCCTGTGTTGAACGTATTGGAACATAATAATCACTTACATTTTATAACACAGTAACACAAGAATGCAGCAAAATATAAGGTTTAGGGTGACTTTAAGAGTGTTTATAAGTCTTCCTATGGAGAAAACTATGTAAAAAAAAATAAAATAAAAGTGATTTCATTACAAATGAACTAGAATAGATTTAAAAGGAAGTTTTTTTACTAATACAAAACTAGTTCAGCTTTTTAGAGCCTTAGTATGTGGAGTTGTATTACATATGCAATCAAATCCACTATGCTTTTTTGTGTCTCCATGTAGGAGACCCAAAATGCAAATCTGCTTCTGTATAGACTTTATAGATTTAGAGTGGTAGTGGAAGAACTCGAGTGTCCTGCACAGAGTCCTGACCTCAACCCCACTGAACACCTTTGGGATGAACTGGAACACCGACTGAACCCCAGACCTCCTCGACATTCCAACACCAGCGCCTGATCTCACTAATGCTCTGGTAGCTGAATGATCACAAATCCTCATAGCCACGCTCCAAAATCTAGTGGAAAGCCTTCTCAGAAGAGTGGAGCTTATTATAACAGCAAAATGGAGAAGAAACCTGGAATGAGATGTTCAGCAAGCACATATGGGTGTGATGGTCAGGTGTCCACATTCTTTTGGCCATATAGTGTATTTGTGAGTAAAGAATTAAGTGTATGCATATATGAAAATAAAACAGTATCAAAACGTTTTACAAGTGCACAAATATGCATCGTGCCTCAAATAGTCATAATTGCACAAATAAACTGGTTATAAATTAAATTAAAAGCAAAGGCTATATTCAGGTTGTAAAGTACATACATGAATTCTCATTGAATTTCTCATTGAAATTCTCATTGAATTTGTGCATTACATTAGATAAAATATTGTATATTTTACTGTACACATTATTTTGCCTCTATGTGTAGAACATGTCTTGAGACTTCATATATGCATCTTACACTTGTATTTGTAAAAGGTTTTGAAACTGTTTTACTTTTATATGTATGAGAGTTTACACAGTACAGTGTGGTGTGAACTGTAGTGCTTCCATGGACGGAGTGGTGGAGGAATAACTACAATAATAAATTATTGTTGAGGCCAGAAATTCACGCTTTTTATCAATCAAATGTGAAAACAGATCATTTTAAACCTTTTCAAACCATCCTCTATACAGTGAAGCCACACATTCAGAAATTAAACCTCAGTTAGTTTCAGTCGTCATCACTGGTGTTTTGTGTATTTTATGTGAAAAATATATCAATACATCAATATTAGGTGTCCAGTGTGTGATTAAGAAATGATCACAATATCCAAAAAGAACAATCTTGCTTTTTTTAATCTACTCCAACGTATATGAAAATAACCATTTTTGCCTATGCAAGTACTAGTACTGGAGTATAAATACATTCACTACTTGGTAATGCAGCCTACTATCTTAATTGTAAGATTGATAAATGTAAATTATTATTACACAAATTTCTAAGCATGTCTCCAGGATTAATAAGATGTTCCTAATTCTACATATCTGCTCTTTTTTTATATAATGAACTTACAAGTGTAATTGCATAGGTGAATGATTAGTTTCATATATTGTGAAACGCTCTCCGGCGGCCACCTGAACAAGAATGCAGAACTGAAACCGGTGCACTTTCGTGACATACGTGTGAGTTACTTTGGAAAGACTTGTCAAGTACTGTGGTTAGTTTTTCCTTCAAAATGAGGATGCACAGTTATGAAAAGGAAAAAAAATTAAAAATCGAACGTCTGTTGTTGGTGCATAAAACCGTGTTGGCGAGGGACAATCTAAGCACCTGATTCACTAAAGCCATTGGCATGCACATGAGTTTCTTAGCTTGCTTAAAAATAAATAAATAAACAAACAAACAAGTAAATAAATAAATAAATAAATAAATAACCCATAATCTGTGATTGGATGCTGACAAATTAATTACCCAATCATTGATCATGTTACTAAAATTGCTAACAATGTTAATACGCACTAATTACCTTAATAAATCTGGATTTATGCATTGTTTGTGCTATCCATTATATAATTTAAAATGATATCAACCTGTGTGTGTGCATGTGTGTGTGTGTGTGTGTGTGTGTGTGTTTTTAAAGCCCACAATCAAGCCGTGAAAAGCCGTAAAATGATAGAAACATCCATGGTATAAAAGAAGCCCTGAACATAATTAACTACACACCTTTTTACAAGTTTAAAGAAGGAACCAAATTCAATCATTAATATTCGGAATAAAAGCATAAATATTGTACATCGTCAGCATACACAAGCACCTGTCAGTGGGCTTTGAGGGCTACAAACGATGACCACGATAACAATTAACTTTTTTTTTCAAGTCATGCGAGTGCGCTGCCACAGGATTCAACATCATAGAAAAGTGTCAGTACCTTAAAGCTGTGTGTGTGTGTGTGTGTGTGTGTGTATGTGTGTGTGTCTGTCTGTGTTTGTCTACGGTTTAAGCAAATACACTGATATCTTCCTCCATAAAAGCAGACCCAACAGTGATTTGATAGGATCAAACGACCTGTCACTGGCACTAGCTGCAGTTAAAGAACGATTTCTAAAATAGTTCAATATAAACAACTTTTTTTTTTTTTCCTCAAGTATTTGTATCTCGTCTAACTCTTACCAACGAACATGTAAATCCGGTTGTGCTTGATAGATAAAACTAAAACTTTTTTAGGTTATTCTAAAATACTTTTTTTTTTAATCTTATCTCCCGTAGAGTTCGCAGTCATCCAAATATTTTGCCTTTTGAGTTTAAAACACCGATAAGCCCAAATGCACCCATGTCTTCTCAAAAAATATAGAATTTCAGTCATCACAACAAAATAATTAGAACAGTTCTATAAATCAGGCGTCGTCTTTATACACGCGGATCTCTTTCACGTAGTCCAAAAGCGATCGTACAAATGACGTCGCTGTAAAACTGACTACGTCCACCGTCATCTTCACACACTCGATATTCATATTCATCTTCAAGTATCAGGTTTCAGGGTTGACCCTGTTCCCCCTGTGCAGGTTGTTTATTTATTTATTTTTACGGAGGGATGTCGTCACTGTTTTCTGTCGACGGGCTGCTTCAAGCACAGTTCGCTTCCCGCCGAGACGATTGGCAGGTTGTTGTCGCGGTGATGGCCAATCAGGTGGCTGATGCTTTCAAATATGTGATCTTTAGTTCGTACCTTTTGAAGATAAAGATTAATTTGTGACGAGTCACGAATTTAAAAATGTTCAGACATTTCTTTGAGATTTGCAGTAAATTCTGTGGAACAATACTACAACTGAAAATTGATGCTCAATTTCTAGAATAATAAATATGAAAAATAATTGAAGAAAGTTTCTTTTGATGCTCACCGTGCCCTCTGGATCGACGAGCAGCAGATGTTTGGCGAGGCCGTTGTGCATGCCCGTCAGCACGTACGAGCCCGGGTTGGTAGTGCTTTTGCGCACCAGGAAGTCTCCGTCACTGCGCAGGAGTTTCTCGGCATTGTGGCGGCTCATCTCTCCGTGGTACCAGCTCTGCTGCTCGAGCTCGGGGAGGGAGCGCAGGGCCGAGCGCGTCAGCACCGGGCTGCAGTTATCCACTGACGATGCCTTATTCAACACAGACACTGACGATGACGGGGACTGAGTCACGATCGCCTCTTCAAACGGCTCTGTGCAGAAAGAGGAGCGATGGCAAACCAATAAATCTCAGTTTCAACTTACAATATGGTTAAACCTTGAAATCACCTGTTCTATTTCATTCAACACTCCTTATTTTGTTTATTACATTTCTTTTTTTGGAATATTTGAAACTTTTTTTAGTATTTTAAAATTTTGGGATATTCTGGGAAACTTTCTCTACCAACTTTCTGTAACTGTGTTCTGTAACTTCTGTATCTACCACTTGCCAAACACAAAGAGTTCTGGATATTAATTTTATTGTGAAATCATTCTCAATTTAGGAATCGAGAATACTGTATATCACTGTGTACATCACTGTGCACACACAGGGAAAAAAAAATCTTAATTTGAAACCTATAATGTTGAATGCTAACTTTATATTAGAACAAAAAAAACATGGTGAATGATTACAGATTTATTAAAGGAGTCTCCAGTGTCAGCACTTTTACGGTCAGTAAGTTTTCTGCCCGGGAAAGTCTTCAGGACAGAGGACTACACGCTTTGCAGTGTCTCATTCACATGACATTTATTTTATTATCTTCGAGAGAAAAAAAGAGAAAAAAAGAGACACTGGAGAGGGAACTTGTTTCACAGACATTCCACAACATTAAATGTAACTATAAATGATGTTTCATTCTTTAATAAACAAACAATTGTTAGTATTGGCTGTTGTATGAGAGGAATAAAACACTTCAGGATGTTCTGTTATAGGAAAATAATCCATTTCAGGGTGGTAACAGTAACTGCATTGGCCATCGGGTCAAATCAAATGTTTCCTAATCTTAATAGAAGTAACTGCTATATATGTGTCACTGTGAAAATTTCTAAAAATTAATATTTTTAGATAGAATTTTTAGCTGCTAAATGTTATCAGTTTGATGTCAGATAGATTTCCATACTTCTTAATGTGTTGTTGAACCCATCAGGTATCTCCTGTGTATCCTGTGCATTAGTGTTAAGATGGATCTGATCAAAGCAGGTCGGTTCTGAAGATGTATAAAAGTCGCTGGGCCTTACTCATGTCGAAGAGGTCTTTCCTGGGGCTGTCTTTGGCTATGGCGCCCCCACATGGCTCACACACTGCCTCTGTTTCGCCCTGCAGCGCCGCCAGCACCTGTGGATCGATGTGCTGCGTGTTCACGTATGTAGGAACCTCGCCCAGCTTAGGACTCTGACCTTTGACCTCGGGCAAACTGTATATGTCACAAGATCCTGAAAGTGAACATACAAGAAAAAAGGAAAAAGAGGTCGATAAGTGAAAACGTATATACAACAGATTAAATAGCTGATTAAATCAGAATATGGTCACAATATGGACCTTTATGGATGAATTAAAATCCCATCAGTATGTGAAAAAGTGTGTGTGAGAGAGTGAGAGAGAGGACAAAGATAGATGAAGGAGAAGCTCCTCACCTTGTTGGACAAGTATAGGCCTGCCTTGATAGTACGTCTGGTCTACTCCGGCCCCCTGCGACAAACGAGAGCCAGCCGAGAGAGAGAGAGAGAGAGAGGGAGAGAGAGCGACAGAGAGAGAGAGAGAGAGAGAATATGAGTCATCGCCAGTAATAAAACAGCCACTCCGCATCACTGCAACCCCAGGCTGCAACACTAATCTACTGCAAATAAGACCTTACATAAGCCAGAGTCATCACATCATCACACACAGGATGTATGTGAAGTGGACAAAGCAGAGTGCAGACCTGGGATCAGGTTTTTTGATTAGCGCTCATACTCTGAGGCTGCTTATATCTCCATGGAAGTGTATTTTTTTCCCTAAGTGTCTCAAGATCAATTATCATTGTCCTCCAAACAAGGCTAAAAATAAGTTTCCAAGTGGACTCGACTGTGATGTCAGCAATAATTTGCCTCTGGGTCAACCCAGCGTATCAGCCCGAGTGTCATATAGCGAAAAATGTGGCTTACAGACAATGAAATAACATCCGACCAGCTTTAGTAGCACTCATTGTGTTAGACAGGATTGTATAAGTTGATTATGATTTATATTTTTATGACCATTTACCAACATTCATTCATCATCAGTAACTACATTATCCTGGTTTAAATGACTAATTTGCTTATATTTTGAGAAATCAAACCAACTAAGCTCTTCAGAAAATACTGCGGAGAGGTGAAAACAATAACTGCTGAAGCAGGCGGAATTGATCAAACTTTCTGTAGGAGTGGGCAGGATTAGGATCTAAAAATTGCACACATCTCTACTTCAGACACATGTCTTGGTGAATCAATGACATTTGCAATAAGAGGGAAATTGTGTAAATTTGATTATTTTACAATTCAGTGGCGCTTCACATGGCAGGATAATCCTAAAGATACTAAAGTACTGCAGTTTTTATGACCAAAAATTGGATAGTGGACAAAAAAATATAAATTATTAGCGAAGACTACAAAGCCTGAAATAGTAGGAAGTAGGGAATGAAAAGAGCTCTGCTCCAGGTTTTAAAGAGCATAACCAGGGAGGATACCTAGTGATTAGTGATGTCTGGTGATCATTTTCAGACATCGTAGAGTCATCACTTACAAACGATTGCAATTAAATTAACAAAGGTAATGATTTAAGAGTTTGTTTACACACAAGGCCATGATTATTTTATGGTTCAACCAATTCAATGCAGAGCGTAAAGCCAAAACAAATAAATATGACTGTGCATCTAAACTGTCCCCATTACCCAAGTAATAAGTAATTAATAAGTAATAAGTAAGTAATAAGTAAGCACTGTAATAAGTATTATATTACTAAGGTGGTCTAAACCAAGATGAATTGTATGCTGTGAGAATGAATGTATGCCATTAGACTAGATTAGCTGAGGAGACCTGGCTGCTCTCTGCTGTCTGATTGGTTAACCGTGCATCGATGAAACCGCCAGGAGGGGGCATCTTGCCAGGGATGTTGTTATAATATGAGTGATCAGGAGGCTCCTCTCCTTCCTCAGTCCATGAAGGCTCCTCTACACTCAGGACCCTAAAAGAGAGAGAGAGAGAGACAGAGAGAGAGAGAGAGAAAGAGAGAGAGAAGATTTATATTAAGAAGTTTGCCATGATCTGTCAAACATTACTCAGATTTGGCATCACAGTGTGAGCAGCTGTACTCTCCTGTAAATTCAATAAAACGATAAAACATCTAAATATGTACAAAAATATAGAAATAATGACGTACGACATTAAATACATGATAAATAAAAAGCTTAAAATTATACATTTATATTTGCCGTGTATATATAAAACCTTCATATAAAAAATGTACAATACTATATGAATATTAATGTGTTA
Organism: Pangasianodon hypophthalmus; assembly: GCF_027358585.1. NCBI lineage: Eukaryota > Metazoa > Chordata > Actinopteri > Siluriformes > Pangasiidae > Pangasianodon > Pangasianodon hypophthalmus. The sequence goes on from NC_069724.1 coordinate 22,758,586, forward strand.
ATATATTAGTAAAACATACATAAACAAAGTATCTGTTAATAGCAAAAGAGCGGACATTTTAAAATTAATAAAATATTTAGGATGAAAATATTTTATTTAGAAGCAAAAAGCAAATAATTCAGCAAATGGTATAAATGGCAATATGAATGAAAGAAATTGCATGATTTATTAAATAAATATTAAAAATAACAATTTGATTAGATATTAAAAATAACAATTTGATTTGATTGGGCTTGATTAGTCTGATAAATGTGAAACTGGAACTCTGTGACAAAATTGAATACGGAGCTAAAGTAAGTGCGTGTGTGTGTGTGTGTGTGTGTGTGTGTGTGTTACCTATCGTGTATAGCTGACAGCTTGTTGGAGGGACACTGAAGGTACTGTTGGAAGCGCAGGTCGAACGCCTGCCCTATCGTACTGATCACATCCTGGGCAAGACCATCAGAACATTCCAGAATATGACATGCTGCAAAACACACACACACACACACACACACATACACACACACACACACACACACACATGATCAGTCATTTTATGAACACACAGCAGCAAGCATGGTCGTAAATATACAGACACACACTGTAATGTAGGTTAGTGCGCTCTCTCTCTCTCTCTCTCTCTCTCTCTCTCACACACACACACACACACACACACACACACACAGGATTGGATATCAGCAGATAGCCAGGGAAAACGGAAGCCAGTTTGCTGACTCATTCCCCAGCCGCGCTCATTATCGGATCTTTCCCCATGACGTCATCAGAAATGCGTTCTAAAGTATAGAGGATCGTTTTATAGCTCGGACGAGAGGTCAGACGCACAGGAAAGGGGGGGAAAAAAAAAGACAGGCCACAGCATAAATTGATTTTTTTTCCCTACAAAGCTAAATACAGCTACACAGGATCAATCAATGCCCTTCTGCTTCAGAATGCAGTGTTAGAAGCTGTAAAGAGGTCAAATCCCTCACGTGCACAAACACAACTCGTGATTTTTACTGATGCACTTTTAAAAAAATCTCCATCAAGGACACACTGTGGTTAAGTACTGATTCAGTTCTATTCAGTTTCATCTATGCAGCACTTTTAGCAACAGGCATTGTCACAAAGCAAGACATGAACTTATATGTGTGAGAGATTCTCAGAAAGAAGATTACTTGGATAGTTTACAGAAGTTAGTAAAGCGTGAAGGATAAATCTTACCTCTGCGGTTAACTGGATCTTTTGCTACGTAAGCAACAAAATCGGTCGTGTCCTTTAAACAGAGCACAGAAATACACACACTTAGAAAAAAGCCGCATTACTGTACTGGCTTTTTTAAATGATGTTAACTGTCTTATCATAATAATATCTACAAATCGAGGTATTATATGATTTATTTAGCATGAATCATTTCTGTCCACCGATAACATTTCTGAAATAGAAATCCACATGGCACACATACTCACACAGTGTTTTCCAGACTATAAGATACTATTGTTCTCCTCTAATGCTGCAAAATGCTGCAATTTCTATACTGTAGCATTAGACAAATTTTAATGTGCCTGTTTTTTACAGTTTTTACGGTAGGTTATAAGAAAATGCACTCTCAGAAAATTCCATTCCCATACTAGTGAAAATTTGCATCACAGTTTGATGATTGGACAAAAAAAAACCTACATATGAAGTGAATTTCAAGTCAGGAATGTGCTGTTATAGGAAAATAATCAACGGCTGGGTGGTTTGATGTAACCTGACACAAAGTGGAGTTAGTGTTACCTAATTAGTATTATCTAGTTAGCATTATCTAGTGTTACCTAGTTTTATCTAAAAGTTTATTATTTTTCTATAACAGCATCTCAGAGTATTTTGTTTAATTATGATTACTATTTAATTTATTAAAGAATGACACGTCATACATTTTAACCATTTCTAGTTACATTTTATTTTGTCTTACCTCCTACTATATGGTCGATGTTATGGGTTCAGTAACTCAGTAACATTTTTATGTGTTCTGGCCAGCCCAGTCTCACAGACGAAACATTCGCATGCAACTTTTCTACATTGCAGCGCCTTGTATATGTTGAATATCCAGCACAAGCAACACAGCAAACCTTCACTCGAATGCTTTGTGTGTCACGTTCTGTATCAACATGATTTAACCAAATCCACCTCTACCACTACGCTGTTACGTCTGTTACCAGTTTTCACAACATATAATTAGACTTACCAGGCTCGTAAAATAAGCTTTGATTCTCCTTTTATCTGCAAACACAATCAGGCTTGCAAGTCACGGGGCAATGCGGTACGGTAACGCAGGTATTTTCAAAATGCGGATGTTTTTTAGGCTGTAAATTCTTTGGGCTACTGAGAATACAGACACTTTAAATCTTACTCAAATAGCTTAGTGTTAGAGGTGGGCTTGGTTAAATTAAGTTTGATACAGTGCTATGCAATATACGCTTGTGCCAGAATGCTGATATATAGAAGGTGCTGCAGATAAGTTGCATGCAAACGTTTTTTTTTTCTGAGAATGGGTTGCTTTTGACAGTTTGTAGCCACGACTAGAAAAATCTATCTCTCTAGAGTTGAGCATTTAAATGACGTCCTTCAAACGATGCAATATGCGACTTGTTTCAGTCCAAAAACTCAAGCTGTAATCATGAACTAGTGAGTTGTAAATAAAAGTAGCAATTTGTGAATAAGAATTTCAGCATCAATACTGAGAAGACATAAATTAGGATACTGTAATGTTACTGGCCTCACAAAATGTGGGTCACAATCATGGTCTCAGATTACGAAATTCCAAGTTTGAAATCTGCGATTATATGTACAATTCGTTTTTGATGGAAAAATTACTCCATATGAGCCATGGTAACACTAACGACACAAAACTTAAACTGTAACTTACCAATTAGTGTTCCTGAAATACCATTTACAAAGATTTATACTAAATAAATTTCCATCATATTAATGTGACTTACACAATGGAACACTGTATATATTGATTCTCTATTAGCAGACAAAATGTAGGTGTGTTATAGAGATTCCTTACCGGATCTCCACCGGAGGCGAAGGATATCGACTGCATATGGTGATTGGCTATTATCTACCGGAGCAGACAGGAAAGAGAATCATTGATTTTCAGACCATCATGCAACTTCCTGCTGTCAGTAAAACACAAAAATGTGTGTGTGTGTGTGTGTTTGTGTGTGTGTGAGAGAAAGAGAGAGAGAGAGAGATATAAATTGCTTTAGAGATAATGTGTGCTCCCCATTACAAATTAAACATTAATATGATCCATTGCAACTTTGATCATGAGTATAGGAATTGCTATAGTGATGTAGTTTAATAAAAAAAAAACAAAAAAAAAAACAATGAGCAGTGTTTAATTTAGCCAAGTGTGAATATTTGGTGCGTACCTGCTTGGAGTCGGGGGTCATTAGGTTTAAGCTGCTGATTGAGATGTTCAGGTTGATACTCATTCCAGCAAACTGCAGGTTACTTTTCCCCAAAATACTAGAAAGAGCTTTCGAGGGGGGCTTAAGAGAAGAGGATGGAGAGAGTGAGCTGTAATTCAATTCATTCATCTAGTTTATGATCCTGTCATTACTTCAACTATCATTAACATCTAAGTCAGGTGACTTTGAAGAGCCATTTTACACAACTATATGATTTACATTTGTCTTAGAAAGCCTTTAGATTAAAATGTCTTGAAGATCATTCATTCCAATTAGGCGTGTACAAACTTTTGACTAGAGCACACACACACACTCAAGCAAGCCTAGCTGAACTGATTGCAGATCCTCAGCACAAAATGAGTCACAGTTCTAACAGTGTGTATCGTGGGCTGTGTGTCCACCCACACACACTGAACCGCACCACATCTCTCCTTCTCTTATAATCCCGCTCTCTTCCTCTGGCTTTCCCCCTCTATCTCTCTTTCAAACCTTTTTCTTCTTTTTCACTTGCATTGTATTTTCCTTGGCCTCTTTCTCTTTACTCCACACACAACACTTTCTCACCATCTTTCCCTTCCCTGCTCATTTGTACAGTAGAAGGATGCTCTCTGTCTGTCTTGTTTCTATTTCTGCATCCCTGCTTGTCTCACTCTTCATTTAGTTCTCTTCATTTGTTCTTTCTCTCTCCATCTTACCTTTTTCTTGCGCAGTGCTCCTTTGGTGCCAGGTACTGCCTCACACACCAAACTGATGGCCTCCCTGGAGGAAGAGACAGAGAGAGAGAGAGAGAGAGAGAGAGAGATAGAGAGAGAGACAGACAGACAAACAGAAAGTTTGAGTTTTGTCTCTGTTAGAATCTAAACTTTAATAGAATGCATTGTAAAAATAAATACACATAAAATAACACAAAAGAAAAATCAAAAGCAATGATGTAAAAGTATGGATGCTGTCATCAGACATTCATTAAATACTTCAATTATTCAAGGATTAAATAAAATACTTTTTTGGCCATAGAAGGTTGCTGATTACAGGAGCGATGCCAGGGAACTATCTCTAACAAGACAATTTATGTTCAGGACCAGGGACAGCAACCGAGAAACTACTTTGTACAGCAAATAAAAAGTAACTTTTTTTTTTTTTGCCCATAGATCCACCATCACTGTTTGTGGACCCTTACACATCTACATGAGTCTAGAGTTGTGCATGTTAGAACCAGCATCTGTGACCAATTTTCTGTACATTACCATGTCAACATTTTCTATACAGAAAGAACTCTTAAAATACAAAGCTAATTCGAGATAAAGTCGAGTGTCAGCCCAACCTAATGAAATGACAAGAAACCTAAACTTTCATGCTTAATTTAGACTATGCTAACATTTTGCATGAGAATAAAATATTAAAGAATTTAAATCTTTAGTCTACCCTGTTTAGTTTCACCAATGTTAAAAAATTTTGGCATTTCTCAAAAGGAATTTAATTATAGTCAGATTTACCGCTCTATAAATATCTGTATTGACCTTTACAAAAAGTGTGATGGCCTGGGAAAACCCTTCACATGGTGAAATTGACATTTTCAACTATATATAAAACTCTAAAAACTACAGACTTTCCTGAACTGAAATGTTTCTCTTTTGTTTGTATCTTAACTACGAAGTCTGGTGTAAAGGAAGAAACTCACATTTACAGATTTCATCCTGACTGCGGCACAGGAGCAGGGGATACAATTTGACAGTCGTTATTTAATTAATTTATAAATTATTTAATTATTTATTTAATTAATTAGAAGAGAACTGACAGGGCTTTAATAGCTAGCCAACAACTTGATCAAAGCGTGATCGTCACTCTGAGGAAATCACACTTAGCTAGTTCATTCTTTTACTGTTTACCAAATTTCAGCCGCAGTGGCATGCAACGGGTTTTCGCATTGTGACGATGATCACCACGTGCCTTTCTTTTGGTCCTGCTTACTTACTGTGTTCTCCAGTCTGGTGTTAGCGCTTGATTAATTTGGCTGCTTATACCCTGGTGTGTCTGTGCATCATTGCAAAGTCTTGTCGACTGCATTGTGCATTCCTGAGCCTTGTTTCCCAGCATCTTGTTTCTTGTGTATTCTTGTTTTGATTATGGAGTGCTCTATGTTAACTCGGCCGGCCTGTGATTTGACCCATGCAATGGCTACGATTCTTGGTTTGCCCTAAATAAAGCTCGCACTTGCGTCCTGCAGTAAACAGCTGCAGTAAACCGGCCTTCTCTGAGAAAGAAACGTTGGAACGATTTCCTCTTTAATCTCTGTTGAAATCATACAGAACAAGAGACACATTCATTGTTATTCTGGGCTTTGATTTAGGCTTTTAAAAACTCTATAAATAGTGCTTTATCTCCAAGTGTGCTGAATGGAGAGAATGAACATGTGTGTTTTGTGTGTGTGTGTGTGTGTGAATGCAAGCTTAGTGGGGAACAGGAAGTCAGGTGGAAAAGTGGATGTGACATGCCATCTCTCTCTCTCTCTCTCTCCCACACAGTGTTCGATAAATAAGCAGTGTCCGCTGGGAGAAGTCCGGCCTTCTCCTAACCAACGTTATGCAGTGACTCATATGCACACATGGATGAGTTGGAGTCACATTCTTTATCTCCTGTTTCACAAATCTGAACAGACGGAAGTGGGGTCAATGCAAAACAGGATTTTAAAGTGAGCCTTGTGCTCAAGTAACAAGCAAATACTGAACCTCATGAATCAATCTTTTATTAAAGTTATGTGTAAATATTTTTGCTGCCAAACCAAACTAAAAATTCCCACCAGATTTACAAAACTTCCCATAACACTGATTTTCATTGTACTCTTGCCATATGCGAATCAGAAAGAATGATTTCTTTTCTTGAATCTTTGACAGTTGTTCACAGAGTTCTGTAAATGGACTGCAGGTGTCCGTGTTACGAGTAAGAGTGTGTTAGATACAGAGTGAGTGAGATGGTCGTGGGCTGATGGTGGAGGAGTTGTACCTTGTTATTTGGGATCTTGTGGTGAAGTCGAGGGATCTCATGGACCGAAGCACTTCTATGCAGCCCAAATACTGTAACAAGAAAGCAGAGAGACCAGACAAACAGAGAGATATACTATTTATTATTTCTCTTATTTATAGACCAATAGGACAAAACTGATGGACCATGACAAGGGGTGTGTTCAGGACAGTGACACAATAAACAGGAAAAATGTGAAGTAGAAGATAATGTTGCTTTGTAAAAAAAAAAAAAAAATGAAGGAAATGGAGAACACTCCTGTAAGAATTTGAGAGGAACTGTGGATTTGCTTTTAGTACTAGCAGGTTCCAGGAGATTTTTGCTAGCTAACTTCCATATTAAGCACTGTTTGTATGAAATAAGCAAATCTTATCTAAATTAAGGTCATAAAACTGTAATGTGTGTGAGAGGTGTAAGCTATTTTATCACACTTTTAATTCACTATTCTGATTAATTAATTCTGACAAATTAAATTAATTGTATTATTCTGACAAATTAATAAAATAATGGCAAGGTTTTGTTAATTTGATGCACTCCCCTCTAAAAAAAAAAAAGTGCCCACGATTTGAAGGATAAGCTGACAGAGAACTCATTTGCTACGATTACAGCTCACTCACGAGCAGTTCATAATTTTGTCCATAAAAATTTCAGTCCTCCAATTAATCAATGTCTCCAACTAAGATGACTCTCCTCCAATGTCCTCAAAAAAACTTTTAGTGGACCTTCAGTGGAAATACCGATGTGGAAAATTTCAGTATTAAATCCACACTGGGTGAACGTAACTCGACTCTGAATACGGCCCAAATAATGATCAATCAATGCATCTTCCATACTGTTAGGTATTTTTATTATTTTGTTGCATGTGTATTCTGTATTACAATACACTAATACACTAATACTGTGTTTTTCAGTATTAGAAGTGAACTCGGGTGATGGAAATTCATGATTCGTACAAGAGAATGCAAGAGCAAACAACAACACCTAAAAAACACACACACACACACACACACACAAAATAAAAGACAGGAACCAGGAAGTAAGACAGGAAGAAAACTGAAGGTTTGAATGTCTTTCAAAAAAAGTTAACCCACTTTTTACATGTTTGTGGTGTTCACGTGTCACTGTAAAATCACATGTAGAGGAGGTTTTGGACGAATTAAATTCACCCACACACGGGCACTGGCATGGACACACACACACACACACACAAAATGCAAGCGAGTGTGTAGGAGACAGTGTGAGAAAGAACATGCGGATTACACACTGAGAACAGTTTGTCAGATCACACATCGGAGTTGATTAGGCCATGCGCCTGCTGCGATGATGAGACAAGGTTGTGGGTTGAATAACACATATCTCGAATAGCACCTTTAATATTACATAACTGGCATGAACAGCTTGCTCGGTCTGACCTCTGAGACGAATACTGACCGATATCAAATAATTATCAATCATTATTACACCGAATGTATCGCCAAACAGGGTGGCACCCAAAAGTACCAGTGCTGCTACAAAGACTAACATGTGCATCAACGTCGGCCCTGAAGATTCCTGGCGCTCTGTGATGTGCTCTGTGATGTGTTCCGGCAATGAAACTATAAATTATATTATATAAATATATAAATAAACTATATATTATATAGATAAATACACAGTAGAATAATAAATATTATTTCCAGTTATATTTCCAAATTTTTTTTTGCATCCACATATCACAGAATTATCAGTGAATTCAGGACTGATGTCCTTCTCTTTGCAACATGCAACATTTATAAACAATAAAAAATAAATAAAATAAAACAGTAACCTACTAGTGGTTGGTTAGCATTCATATGAAATATCACCAAATTATTATAATGAAATTTTATATATATATATATATATATATATATATATATACACACACACATATATATATATATATATATATATATATATATATAGTAAAAGAGATAAAACTTCAGGGAAACAAATGAAAGTAAATCTAAATCAATAGCAGTGTTCTTTATTGATCATACCGAGGTTGCAACTCTCTGACAGATCGCTTCTTCTGCATGGCGTATGGAAGACTGCAGCATTTTTTTCCCTCCCCAGTCACTTACGTAATTAATCAACACTCCTTGCGTCTGACTTTAATGCTCAGCAGTTTACCACTGCATGACTCACCTGAACACAGCGGTGACTCACCTGGACCTGTCTCGCTCTAACCTCAAGCCCTCACGGCATCGGCAGATGAACGGATGAATGAATCATCTGTCTTCTGTTTCCCTAATCTGAACAAAGCGAGTGATTCACCTGCTCCGCTTACGATGTTATCAATGGCTCCTCGGACAGACCTGTCATTCAGACGGCTGCACATTACACTACATCCAAATTTAAACACGATAATAATTCTTAGTGTGAACAATAATAATAATAATAATAATAATAATAATAATAATAATAATAATAACACTCCATATACATACACATGATCCTGACAGAACAGAGAATGAGATTTGCAGATACTGATATGACCTGTAACATAAATTCTGTCTTCAATTACGTTGCCAGTAGCGCTTAGTCCATTAGATGTTCAACCACAAATCCATTTATAATTCCTGATTTAACTGATACTGAAAATGCAGTGAAGATTTTATATGTATATATACACATGATGTCTGCTTGTTGAAAAGACTGAAATACTAGAAACTATAAAAAGCTCCATTCTGATTGGTCAGAAGGTGTGGATTCATTTTCTGTAACATCAGCTGTGACAATATTTCTGACTGCAAGTAGACTATAATGTCATATGTTACTGTTGCTACAGCAACAACATATACAGGGACTTGTATAGCATACTGTATGTGGACATAATACTAAATGCATAATTGTTCATATGTTTAAGCTTCCTGTAAGAAAACAGTTATTTAACATTTACTGTGGGAGTCTCCAGTGTGAGTGCTTTGTAATATTCAGAAGTAAAGCTGTATCTTTAAGTTTTCTGACACAGGAAAATTCAGGAGTTGGGAAAAAAGAGAGGCTTTTGAAAAAACGACATTTATAGCTGCTATAGCATAAGTGATAACAGGAACGAACTTGCTTCCTGAACGCTCTACAACATTAAACGTAACTATAAATGGATGAAAAGTATGACTAATCATTGTGTAATAAAAAATGTGTAACTGTTGAAAAATCGATATCTGTCTTTTATTGCATATGCATGGCAGTTTTGCTGAGGATGTTTTTATTCACGCAGTAATAACAACCATAATGCCAAGCACTGAAAAAGCAACCACAATGATCATTCTGATCATCGCTGATCATTAGCAAGCCATTAATGATCAGAGATGGCCCAGGTTTAGGGTTTCAAGGCCAAAAAATGCCCCTAAGATGGCTTAGTTAACTTAAAATAACCATGATTTTAAACATTGGATCATTATATAGAACAGCAACAGAGTCCTTAGTTTAAATTAAGGAGAGAAAATTAGGAAAATGATAATATATAGTATCTTTTCAATTCACTCGAACTACAAGCAACACTAAATTTACCATACTGCTATAATCATAGACCATCTTTACTCTATATATCATTAAAGCCTTTGGAAACATTGCTGTAAATGGTAAAAATAAATCCTTGTGATACTAAAGATCCATAGACCTGTCAATTATACATTTGCAGTTTAATTACAGGTAAACAGTACAGAAACTCCATTTTCCAGCCGAAAAAATTAACCACGTGTTCATGTCAGCTTGTGTAATGATCGCCAGTTGCGTCATTTTTGCAGTGGTACAAAGGGAAGGGGAAAAAAATTTTTTTTGGTTTCAAGGAAAATTCACGAGTCAAAAGTACCATAGGAGCATATTGGTGTGTTTTGTTCATATTTACACAGGGTGTCCGAAAAGTCAGGAACCAATGGGAATATGTTGAGCATGTATGCAGATCCAAATATGTTGAGCAAAATCTGCAAAAACATGATACAGAGGCTGAAACAATGCGTAAAGCCTAAGGGTGAACATGTAGAGCATATGATTCAAATAAGAAATACAAAATAAAGTATATGTAGTTTTATTCTCATTGGTTCCTGACTTTTTTTGGACACCCTGTAGACACACAGTCCATCTTAAAAGAAGTGAAAAGGAAAGAAGTGGCTGATTTGTGGAAGTTCCACCCACCTCAAAGTGGCCAGATTAAAAAAAAATCTAAAAATTTCAGCTGAAAACGCCAGCATGGTTTAAATATCTGGAAATGGCAGCCTGCTGGCTAGAATCGGCCCAAGAGCGAGTTTTCTCTGGCCTCATCCTCTAAGATATTTTACAATTACGTTAAAATTATGCATGATATGTAGAAAAGGTAAAGTATTCATTACTGTCCTACCATCAAGACTTAATGAAATGTATAACTTCATACAGCCAGTACCCTCTCACACTGGTGTGTGTGTGTGTGTGTGTGTGTGTGTGCATTCAGATGACGTCATCATAGTAGAAAAAGCAAAAAAAGCGAGTAATGTGAATGTAAGTGAGGAGGAATACTGAATACTGGTACTGAAAAGCAGGGCCACAAGATGAACGAGATGACCTTTTTTTTTAAAGAGTAGTTTTAATCAGGACTACATTTTAATTTTTCTCGAGTAAACACGTAAAGACAGAGATGGAACTTATTGAGTGTTACCTTGTTCTGCCCCATTTCTTGTCTATGGCTGACAAATGGGGTGTATTATGTGAAGTGTACAAGATAATTATGCCCTAGGTACAGGGCACGAGACACAGGTGTATTATTGTTTTTAAAATTTTAATAATAAATTTTTTAATAATCATTTTTTAGTAATAATCTCCCATTGAATGTCGGTGTTCACTTTAAATACATTATTATTTGTGTGAGCTGTTTAGTTTGAAAGTAATAATAAAGTAAGTTGACATGGGCTTTAGGTCCATACCTAAAGCTACAGTGTGTGTGTGTGTATGTGCGTGTGTGTGTGAGTGTGTGTGTGAGTGTGTGTGTGTCAAAAACAGAGCGCAGTCCATTTCAGTCGCTGTCCTTTTACTGCATCATAGCGTGATACTTAACGCTAAAACACACATTAGCACAACTGTGACCAGCAACACACATTTGAATCAATACGTGATGGCCGCTAGCATGGACGAACACACACGCACACACACACGCACACACACACACACACACATATTATTATCCTTGTAGGGACCTTCCACTGACATAATTATTAATGCACCTAATTAATGCTATGCTACACCTAAATCTAACCCTAACCTTGCCCGTAAGGACAAAATGGTAAACATTCCTATCCATGTGGACATTTGGTCCCTACGAACCTTTAAAAACATGCAAAAATAAAATTAAATTTAAAAAAAAACAGCCCTGGCATTCCCTGTCTGCCTTTTGCATCCCCCCTTCATTTGTTACTTTTCAATTCACACAGCTCAAAGGATCCTACTTCCTGTACACTACCTCCACCTCTCTCTCTCTCTCTCTCTCTCTCTCTCTCTCTCTCTCCCCGCATGTTGAGCGTACAGTGCTCCAGTGCTGAGGCTGTAGCTGCGGATGATTCACTCTGAGAGGGGAAAGGAAAAAAAAAAAAAGGAACAAGGGTATGAGGCATGAATCATCCGGTAGATATCGAAGTCACCTTTACCTCAGTGCCTCTCTAATGACACATTACATGATGAAGCGATGGAGCCGGAAACACACAAAGCGTGCTCAAAATACACTGGAATAGGTTCAGTGTCGAGAATATGATTGAAGGATTGGATTTTTTAAATGTTTAACATGAATTTATTAAAGCCTGATGATGTAGGATGGCACAGTATCATCATGTAGTTCATTACTGTCTACGTTTTGATTTGATGCCTTTCTTTTTATAAAACTGGTTCAAGCTGCTCCGACTTGGCTTGTGTTGCATATATTCCTGTAAAAAATCAAGACGACATGATTTTACATTTATTGTAAAGATTTTTATAGCTTTCTGATAAATTAGATAGATTAGATTAAATAAAAAATACATTTTTGTTCAGTGCTGTATCTCAGAAGTCTTTAATTCTCATGAGCTATACAAAATCATTTTGCCTTTAAACTCATACCAGGGCCACCATTATGTTTTATGAATGTAAGTGATAGGAGAGCAGCTCTGCTGCCTTCGCTCTGGTCACCGTGGTTACACTATTTGCATCCCGCTTCCGCTTGATGAGATAAACTTGGTGTTCGTTTGAATAGATTGACTGGCGTGGTAAAAATAGCCTGTCACTTGGAGAACCTGTATGGTGCATATGCAGCAGATAAAAAAAAGACAACGAGAGAGAGAGAGAGAGAGAGAGAGAGACACAGAGAGAAAAAGAAACAAAAGAGAGAGTGCAACTAAAGCTAACAGTACATGGAGACAGACAGTTCGAGATGGTGACTGAGCTCAAAAGCTTCATATTTGTCTCTGAAGGGATATAAAAATGAAGACAATGCTAAACTGGATACAAACCATAGCCTTGTTAAGCATCCTGGCTAGCACTGCTTGTTTTTTTTTTCTCCCTAAAGGTAGTTTGCCTGACTGAGCCTGTGTTATTTAATGCCTGTTTTCATCCCTCGCCATTGCTTCTCTTTCTGCGACTGCAAAGAAACGAGCACAGCTGTAGCTGTTTGCTCTCCTTATTTTCAGAAGCTCAAAAGAGGTTAATAAGGAGATGGACAGGTTTAAAGAAAGGACCAAAAAAAACAAACAGGAGTGTGAGGAATGTTATGGAGAAGGATGAAACAGAATTGAGAGGCCATACCTTTACAACGTACGTCACTCCAGGTCCGGCGATCTTGTCGCTGGAGTGCAGCCATCCTCGTGAGGGTTTATTCACCAGGCCTGTGCATTCTCCACCAGTGCCACCCACACCACCTGCGTGCCAGTCCTCTGCGCCAGGCTGCGCCTCCTCCATCCTGCCTTTCTTCCCGGTGCTCATGGAGCCTGGCTCGTGGTGGCCAGAGGTGGCAGAAGCGCACGAGATGCCCCCAGTGGCCACCGAGAGGCTGGAGGAAGACGCCGGGCTACCCGAGGACCCTCCTCCTGCTCCCCCTCCTCCTCCTCCACCTCCTCCCTGAAGTTTGGACACAGCCAGGTCCTTGACGGCCGACGGCAGGCTTTTGATGCCCAGCAGGCCGGAAGAGTTGGAGAATTTAAGACTGGACACCTTGTTGATGAGGGTGCACAGGGCGGTGCCTGAGTCCTCGGCTGTGTCAGGGGGCGGGGCCTCGGCAGGAGGTGCGTACGGCGGCTCCGGAGCAGGCACCGGGGCGCCAGCAGGCACCTTGGCGTTCATGGGAAGGCCGTGGAGCAGCAGCTCGTCGACAGATGTCACCGACTCATTGCGGAAGCGGTTGTACTTGGCGCGCTGCAGCATGCCCCCGGCTCCGTGTGCCTATGCGCGCACGGGCACAAGCGACACCGTGCTCGCCGGCCGCTCCTCTGGCATGTCTTAGCCAAAAAAGCCTCACGGATGGAAAAGTACAAGTACGCCTGTATTCGTCCTTCTACTTCGCTCCTTTTCGGTGCCGAGCTGTAGCTATGGTACCAATGGTGGTGCTGGTGGTGATGGCGACTATGGTGAGTATCTGCTCAAGCAAAAGCTACGAAACCCCCCACACGCTAGGCCACCTCAGGGGCCAAAAATACACCACAACTCAAACAATCCATGGGAAAAAAAAAAAAAAAACGCAGGAACAATAGAGTAAGTTAGTTGACGCTCCTCTTCAGCGATGGCGTTCGGGCGATAGAGGAGAAAAGAGCTTTATGAAGGAGATGTCTCTCTCTCGCTCTGCAGCCTGGCAGATCTGTGCACACGCATGACTCACTCGCAGAGAGAGAGAGAGAGAGAGAGAGAGAGAGAGAGAGAGAGACAGAACCCTTCTCAACAAAAGACTCACTCAACGCCGCAGATCACTTCCTGTTGCAGAAAAAAAAAACCTCCCACTTGCAGCACATCAGGACTGATCGATTCTGAAATTTCCTTATGATGATATTTTGTCACCGTCCACAGGAATGCCTTACTTTAATTCAGATCAAAAATTATACAGAATGAAAATGTTACAAAAGGATAATACCGAATAGTGAACAACAGGTATTATGTCCTTGCTGTATAGATCTCAATGTTCTCAATTTAACATAAATGTCCTTAGCAACAACAACAACAAGTGAGAACTAATAAAAAAATTTAAAACAGCAAGCAAAGGAAGAACACAAATAAATAAATAAATAAATAGATAGATAAATAAATAAATGAAAGCCACCTAAATGAATATCATGACAAGAAAAAAATGTGTCTTTCAAATGACAACATTGAATGGTATTGTGACAGAGCTAGCGCTGAGATGTCGGATTCTGTGTCCACGACAAAGAAGCAAAGTTGAGCTGCTCTCCATGATGACGACTAATTTTCCAGACACCTGACAGAAAGGCAAAGCTCAGTGATTCTGTGCCATAAAGACGGTCCATCAGAAGCTCACGTTAAGCGTTAAGGGCAAACCGCAATCTCTCATTGAGAAAAAAATATCACTTTGGTTCTGGTTTTGGAAGAAAATGAGGACCGATATATATTTTTTTTTATCTAAAATGAAAAATTCATCTGTGTCTGAGCCTCTGTCGTGTTGATGTGCCTCATTCTAAACAGCGCTTATATCACTGCATTCTCCATGGTTACCAAATTCTCTAAATCACAGCATAAAGCGAGAGACGTTTTCCCCTCTTTGTTCAACAGTTCGTCTCCATGATTTCCCCCCTACATATTCAAATGCATCACAGAAATGACAGCCCTTGCTACCTAATCACAAATTCCCTTAGGTAATGATCACCTTTAATCATAAATTCCTCTAAGACAAGCTTAGTTTTTTTTGCCTTGCTGAACAATTGAATGTCATATCAAAAAGGCACAACGCTAAGAAGTGATCAGAGTCCAGTATCTTGAATGAACGGCGTGATAAATCAGAAGATCCGATCTTTCTCTGCTTCATTGAGAGCCAGCTGGCAGAGAGAAGCCCGCGGCGTTAATCCAGGGTGGAAAAAAAAAAACGCCATTCATGTAAAAACCGTCCACAGGAAGTGTGCATCAGGAGAGCGTCAGTCATTCATAAGCTTCCTCTTCTGCGTTCGCTGCTGCAGCATTCGCACTGCGGTCCCTCCCAATGTCTTGCCTTCCTGCCTGCCTACGAATAAAAAAAAAACGAATAGAGAGAGAGAGAGAGAGAGAGAGAGAAAGAGAGAGAGAGGCAGCACGTTTCTGTTCTCTAGAGACAACACAAAAAGAGAGACGATGCTGCCTGGCGTGTGAGGAAGGTGAGGAGGGAGACGAGCTGAAGAAAGGATGCTGAAGAGAGGATGCTAGAGAGTGGAGGAGATGGCGAACGGCGCTGTGGCTGTGAATGAGGCGGCGGACGAGCGCAGCCTCGTTTTCTGTGAATGGAGTCAGGCCTCGGCTTCCTTCTGCAAGGCGATCCCTCGGGATGGAGAGCGGCCGGCCAATCAGAGGCAGGCGGGATGACTCATTCAGGGTAGGCTGGCTGAATAGTGGGCTGAACCATTCTCAGCTCAGGTGATGGGAGAAACCATTAATCGCATGCACACAGCCAGTGCAAGAGAAAAGAACGAGACCGCTTTGTTTCTAACAGCGTTGTTTTTCTCAATCTCGGCGTTCCCTGCGAAGGTTCTCTGTACTATTTCTGTTTGTGTTTTGTTAAGTGGGAGATTTAGTAAAAGGGTCAAACTGAAGCTGCCCTCCCCATCCTCCCTCCCAGGGGCTAATTCTGTCTCATTCAGATGTCCCGCCTGGGCATCGACAGTATGAATGTCACAGAGCACGTTATTCTGCAGATGATTCATCTTCAAGGGTGTTAAAATAATCGTGTTTATCAAGTATTTGGCAAAATAATAACCAGAATAAGGTTATAAATATACAGGACATTTATATTTTTAAAGAAGGATTCATCTCTTTGATATAAAACAATGCCTGGGTGTGAATTTGTATGTACTACAATTTTGTAAAAATAGCCAAAAAATATTAATGGCTGTTTTAAAACGATTTGTTTTCCCTGATTTAGTATGAAAAACTGAATTCATGAGATAAATCAAGCTAACCTAAGTGAAAATCTAAAATATAATAATGCACTTTTGTTATAAAAATCACCTGGTATCTTTATATAATTACACTTCATGCATGTTAATATTAACCAAAACATGTAAAATACTAATACCATTAATACCATGAAGCACCCATCTCTAGCAATAAATTATAAAAAAATAAATAAATTATGAAATTATTTAATACTGTATCACAGCTCTGATATTGACATTTCCCATTTTCTCTACGATCCAGAGTCCAACACAACGGGGTCAGCCGTCTCTCCTCACACCCAGACACGATGCCCGTCTATAATCCAGATTAATTTTCATGTTAAGGCCCAGTAGCTATATTTAGCTATTTTGTTTGTACTTGCACACTGTTTCCCATTGCAAGTGTTAAAGCATTGGCACTCAGACATTGGATGACTCAGCGAGGTCACGTCGCTCCAAAATACATCAGCGCCCCAAAATTGAATTATTGAAGCACGTTTATATATCAGCTGTGACATTCAGAATGTTCTGTACATGTGCTGTTTGCGCTTTTTTTTTTTTTTTTTTTTTTTTTTTTTTTTTTGGGCAGTTCAGTTTGCTATAGACATGATGCTGATGGCTGAATAAAAAATGACTGCTGGGGCCAGACTGGCTTTTGAGATCATATTATAACTTGCTGTTGAATTCTCAATTCTAATCGTTCAGAAGATGTTGATTTTTATTTTTTTTTAATATATATATAACAGCAGCTCTGACGGTATTTCCCGCTGTAATACAAATCGCAGGTTTCTACTGTGATTTCACTGTGATACGTTATCGTTTCCATAGTAACAATAAATGTTGCTATTTAAGAAGGAGTCACCAGTGCCAGCGCTTTGCAAAAATACGTTTCCCGACATAAAACTTTGCAATTTGCGGTTTCTCCGTAACATGACAAGCTGTATTTTTTTTTTTTTTTTTTTTTGTCTTATTAACATCACGAGAGAGAAGCTGGTGAGGGAACAACTGTTTATAACCATTATAATACAAATGATAACAGGAACTGCCAGTGTTCCACATTAAATATAACTATAAATGGATAAAAAGTGATTGGTGGTAATTGTTCCTTATTATTCTTTAAAAAGGGTGACAGTTACATTGGAACAATTATACTATTATTATAAATTTCTCTGTTACATAAGAATTTTTTTGGAGAGAGAGAGAGAGCGAGAGAGAGAGATAGAGTGAATGAAAACAATGTGTGTGTGTGTGTGTGTGTGTGTGTGTGCGATCTCCATAGTCGTGACTTAAGTGTGTCGGGTCCACTCCTACACCAACTCATTAAAGTGCAGGAAATTGAGGGAGAGACAGAGAGAGAAAGAGATGAGAGGAAGCTGAGGGCTTTCCCTTTCAACCTCGCTCTTTACCAAACACCGCCATTATTTTTCCCTAACGACTGGCTGCAACTATATTATGCACATAAATTATACAAGATAACAAAGGATTACAGCTGTATTATCTGGTTATTAAAGAGCTGCATGACTGCACACCCAGGCTGCATTTTCGTTAAGGATGAGTCATATGGAAGAAATAACACACAGGAGCATGCTGTTATAGGAAAATTATTCGTAACGGAGTGGTGTGACGAAGCGAAGTTCCTGTTACCACCCAGACGTTTATGATTTATTCATGTTATGTTATGTCATGTTGACAAGAAACTGCGAAGTGAAGAATTTCTTGTTGGAAAACTTAAAGTTGCAGCTTTACCTCTGACTGTTACAAAGCACTGGTACTGGAGACTCCTTCCAACTTGTAAAATACAGGGCGGGGACTCGGCTTGCTTAACTGGCAGTTTTGTTAGTATTAACTTTTATTCGTATTTCAGTTTAGAAATTAAGAAGCTCTGTCTGAGAAGTCTGCAGTAACATGAAGAAGGACTGACTGACTTTTAACAAATCTCTAACAGTTACTGTTTCATTCCAGAAGGTTTGAAGTTAATTTCAGGTGCTAAAAATAAATAGTGTAATATTAATTAATTACAGTAAACTACTGTGACTAGTATGAATGACACAGCCATGTTCAAACATTTCCTCCTGCTTGTTATCATTTGAACCTTCACAATGAGCAGCGGCCATTTTGGTACCTTGGTGAGCTAACGGTTGCTAAATTACCTCAGCTCTTGCCTGTGGGTAGCCATGGTGACGGGTTTTTAGTAATTACAAACCTGTTTTTGTCGTAGATTTTACATTTTCTTTCACTTTCCAAAGTGAAATGCTGTCAGGATGCTGATGTTTGTGGTGCTGAGAGAAGTGTTTGTCGGTCAGTGAAAGCGGAATGTCTTTATTTTCACTTTTTACAGTGTCTGAATCGAATCAATTTCACTGAGTG
The DNA here is from genome assembly GCF_027358585.1 of Pangasianodon hypophthalmus. Taxonomy (NCBI): domain Eukaryota; kingdom Metazoa; phylum Chordata; class Actinopteri; order Siluriformes; family Pangasiidae; genus Pangasianodon; species Pangasianodon hypophthalmus. Next base: position 22,777,487 of record NC_069724.1, read on the forward strand.
AAAACAACTCCAAAGCTTTAGAGTCGACTCTCTATTTCGAAGGCCTGGTATCAGAGAATCGGTTCTTTCGGAGATCGAGTCTCAATTCCCAATGATCAGAGAATCGACTCTGTGGAATCGACTCCCAATTAGCATTGACCTTCAGAGTCAATACCAGCGTAGTTAGTTTGACTTTCTTGGACTTTTTACGATATAATTAGATTATACTGTTAATTAGTATTATATAAATAAACGGACACATGTACTGAACTTGCTCACCAACTGCAAAATTTGCCATAAGAAAATTATCTATTTAGCTAAATGGACTGCTAGCAATGTGTTACATAGAAATAACGAATAAATGTAGATACAGCAAATAACAGGAGAAATAATTAAATAAGGAAACAGATTTGATAATTGTGCAATAACAGTACACCCAAAGAGTTTTATTCCTCTTATACCTCATCAGTTTTCCATCACTAACAATTTATTTTTTATCCATTTATAGTTGTGGAACAGTCCTGTCATATACACTCACCATCCACTTTATTAAGAACACCTGTACACCTGCACATTCATGCAGGTATCTAATCAGCCAATCATGTCACAGACATGCATAAAATCATGAAGATACAGGTCAAGAGTTCCAGTTAATGTTCACATCAAACACCACAATGGGGAAAAATGTGATCTCAGTGACTTTAACCATGGCATGGATGTTGGTGCCAGACGGGCTGGTTTGAGTATTTTAGAAACTGCTGATCTCCTGCAATTTCCACACAAAAACAGTCTCTAGAGTTTACATAGAATGGTGTGAAAAACAAAAAGCATCCTGTGTGCGGATGGTCTGCAGGCTGAAACACCTTGTTGTGGAGAGAGATCAGAGGAGAATGAAAATGGCCAGAATGGTTTGAGCTGCCAGGAAGGATATAGTAACTCAAATAAGCACTCTTTACAAATGTGTTGAGCAGAAAAGGATCTCAGAATGCATGCAAGAATCTGAGGCTATCATGGGGACAGACTCACCCAAACTGGACAGCTGAAAACTGGAAAAAGACCAGGCAAACTGTCCATTTTTGGTGAGTCTTTGCCCATGATTGCCTCAGATTCCTATTCATGGATGAAAGGAGTGGAACCCAGTGTGGTCTACTACCTGCTGTAGCCCATCCACCTCAAGGTTCGATGTTTTGTGCATGCTGAGATGCTTTTCTGTTCACCACGGTTGTAGAGTGATTATTTGAGTTACTATATCCTTCCTGGCAGCTCAAACCATTCTGGCCATTTTCCTCTGACCTCTCTTATCAACAAGGTGTTTCCACCCCAAGAAATGTCGCTCACTAAATGTTTTTTGTTTTTTGGCACCATTCTGTGTAAACTCTAGAGACCGTTCCAGGAGATCAGCAGTTTATGAAACACTCAAACCAGCCCACCTGTTACCAACATCCATGCCACAGTTAAAGTCACTGAGATCAGATTTTTCTTTGATGTGAACATTAACTGAAGCTCTCAACGTGTATCTGGGAAGTGGTAGCTCTGTGGTTAAGATGTTAGACTCCTGATCGTAAAGTTGAAAGTTCAAATCCCAGCACCACCAAGCTGCCACTGCTGGGCCCTTGAGCAAGGCCCTTAACCCTGAACTACTCAGTTGTATAAATCAGATAATTGTAAGTCGCTCTGGATAAGGGCGTCTGCCAAATGCCGTAAATGTAAATGTATCTGCCTTTTTTGCATTGCACTGCTGCCACATGACTGGCTGATTAGATAACTGCATGAATGTACAGGTGTTCCTAATAAAGTGGATGGTGAGTGTACATTGTAACAGTTTGTAATCAGTTGTTTCTTTATCAGCCTCTCTTGTATTTGCTCTCTCTTGGACTTTATAAGACAAAAAATACAGTTTGTTACAGACAAACCACAAGGTGCAAAGTACCCTATCCTAAAGACTTTACCATAGAGGAAAACATAGTTACAGGTTTACCTCTGACTGTTACAAAGCACTGACAATGGAGGCTCCTTCCAAAAATGAAAAGATTCAGACAGAAAGATTTCCCATATCAACAATTATAGGTTTTTCTTTGTTAAATATATTAAATAACACATTTTTTTCACATTTATTATTAGGCTCAGATTAAGTGCAAGTGACTTTGTAAGTGGTTACCATGTAAACATTTTAGAACATGCATATTAAAAAGAGAGATTTACTTATATATTGTTTGCATGGACAAAAAACTGGTTATGTGTATCAACAGCATGACTGGACAATTCAAAAGCGTCTCGATTCCACAGGAAAACCACAAACCTGGCAACAGTGGTGACAGTCTTTTGATGTTGTCGATGATGCATTAGGCAAGTTTCCATTCTCGCTACAATTGTATTTTGGCCACATGCATCCCAGACCTCCTCCGCAGGTGGTTTGAGTGATCTGATCATTAGACTCATTGGATCCCATTCAAACCTGTTTTTAGCGATGTCCAGTTGTGACCTGACCTTCCAAGACAAGTGATAACACCAAGCTTGGGATTTGACTCACACCCTTTCATCACAAGCACAGAAAGCAGCATTGTTCTCATGTTCATTGTTGAGACAGACCAAATCAATGGAACAGAAAAGAATGAGTGAGAATATCCACAGAAACTTGAACACAGAAGTGAAGTTCAGTAATGATGAGTTTATTCAAAAGCTTGTGAACAGAAAATTTAAAAATAAAAGACTAAACATTCACATTTACAGGGATACTTTAGTACAAGACCAATGGTTCCTTTCATTAATGGCAAAAAAAAAAATAATACAAGACTGAGGTCAGTTTGTTATAGGCACCAAAAATGAGCTCGAAGATATTTAAATGAGCAGAATTTAATCTGCCAAATTACATTCAACACTGAATCAAAAATAATTATTTATTTGATTAAGGTAGATATAAATTTCTTATGTAAGTAACAAAAACACTATTCAATAATACTGATTTAGATTATAAAAAAAAAAGAAATGATTTACAACTCCGACATAGTGGAAGAGGTTAATGAGATGATGATAACCTGAGATTAGGCAATAATCTGCTACTAAAATCTTTACAACCTTCAAACCTCCAAGTTTTACTAATATGTTTTTCCACAGTATTTTGTCATTTGCCTGGTCTACTTGGTGATTGTTGAAGATGTTATCATCTTGTCCACAGCTATTCTTATTAGGCATCATGGACAAAAAAAAAAAAAGTCACTGGCTTCAAAGAAATTATAGGAATACTTCATTGCCATGATTAAGGTGCCTTACCTGATCTTAATCTGTGAGTTTAAACATTAAACTTTTAACTTGTTTAGCTCAAAAAACCTTGTGCTCCCACTTTTCCAGCTTTCTCATTCGACACAATAAACATTCATTCCATAATGTCTCATAAAGTTATATTATATCAATACAGCAATTTATTCCTGGCAAATTAAACTGCCTGAAATCTCCTGGACATGGACCCTTTTTTCTTTTTGCTGCAATGTTTAGTAAAAAGCCTGATAGCATTAATGTAGGGCCATATAATTAATGTCATTAGCATTTTAGATTGGGAAAAGAGCAGAAGATCAAGGGGTCGTTTGCTTTTTTGTTTTATGTGATGGTACCATCAGTGTTCAAAACAAAAAGTTCATTTTTAAAACTTTTTAATAATGGGCCAACTTTAATGGCCCAACAGCTCATTAGTCTTGTGTAAGACATGATATTTTTCCTTTATTAAGACATGCAAAAAATTGCATCTTTCTATTTTTATTTCAGAGCCATGTCATGTTTAGGTTTTATTTCTGAAATGCAACTGTCATGTGTTGAGTTTATTGCATAATTCAGTACCATGACTGAAAATAATCTTTTTTCTGGTTACAAAGCTGAGGACTGGTTTCCCCAAACGAGCGTTCACACTTCACGCTGCACTCTTCTTCTTCTGCAGACGTGTTCTGGTGGGCTCAGTGTGGATCAGCGGCTCCTGAACCACCGTGGCTGGATACTTCCTGCCCAGAAGCTCCACCTCCACCTTCTGACCAACGGTGGCCAGGTCAATGGGGAGGTAACCAAACGCCAGGCTCTGCTGAATCGAGTAGCTGTACGCTCCGGAGGTCGTGTTCCCAACCACCTAGACGGAGCACACAAGTGTGGAATTGTAAAACTCACATGATAAAGTATTAACTTGCTAACAACGTTGCTAACAATGATGGGCCAGGACGGAGGAGAGGTTATAATAGAAACCATGGCATTATAAATGGTGCCAAACTGGAGGCTATAAGCTTCCATTACTTGTTAGCTATATTAGCCTTGTAGCTGCAGTGCAAAACTAAAGAAGCAAACTTCAGATGCCAAGCATGACTTGGCTGGTTAATTAAATTTGGGGTAAATTTGTACACTGGTATCGGGTATCAGCCTAATACCATGTTCACTTACTCGTACTCCTATTCATAAAAATGGTCCAATACATGCATCCGCTACCAGGTGATACTATGTAAGCCTAGTGTACTACACTAAAAAATAGACAACACAAAAATGACAGCAATCTGGACGCACTTCATGATTAATGACTGAAACAAAGCAAACTGCAAGCTGCGGTCAACGAAATTATTATGAGGAGGAATTATGAGAAGGTAAAGTAGTAAAATTATTACTTTTAATTTGTGTACAAATGTGTAAAAATATGTTGTTAATTCTAAAATGCCAGCTTTTAATGAACTGTTCACAAATATTCCCCTCTAACAAATCTTCTGATGAACGTTGTATTTTACCTTTCCATTGTGCCAAATGGTCTCATTGCCCTCAGGGTCAATGTTGTCCGTATCCACGGTGAGATACGCTAACTTCCTCGTTAGTCCCTGGGCCTTGATTTCCTGTAGTGCCTTCTTTCCAATGAAATCTGCAGGCTGCCACCCACACACACACACACACACACACACACACACACACACACAGTGATGATTTAGGCCTTGATAACCTAAAAGTTTTCTTAACATATACTTTAATCAAAAAACATATTTAAAAGCTACCTTGTTGAGTTTGATGAAGTAATCGAGACCTGCCTCAAGAGGATTTGTGTCACAGTTCATCTATATACACACACACACACACACACACACACACACACACACACACACACACACACACACACACAAAACCACAACAAAGATGGGCAGAAATTAGTTTTAATTTAACAGTTTAGATTTTCAGTCTGATAGGTATTTATTTACATATTTGTGTGATCTTTATCTTCTACTTTGACTATGTGTGTGTGTGTGTGTGTGAGAGAGAGACCTCAGCTCCCCAGCCTCGGAAGCCCTTTTCCAGCCTGAGGGAGGCCATGGCGTAAGTGCCGAAGTTATCAATGCCCTCTTCTTTTCCAGCCTCCATGATGGCCTTGTATACTTCTGCCAGCTTTGGCATGTCCACATACAGCTCCCAACCCAGCTCCCCTTAACAAATACACAAGCAAATGTACTGCACACATATACACTCACAGGCCTGGTCTGTTTAATGGGTCCTTTCTAACATCCCAGCATTGGGCATTCACTGAAGTTCATTTTTTTGGTATTAATAATATTAAGCATTGCATAATAATAAAGCTGCAAGGCTAATGTAGCTAATGCATAATGTTACACAGATGTGCTAATGTGGTTTAGTATGCAGTGTGACTTAATATGATCTATATACATGAATAAAACTTCACTATCTAACTGAAAGATGTAACGTTACAAGGGCAGCTATCCGGGAAAACCAGAATTTGCTCATTTATTTAAAAGTGAAGCTGAGTTGAGTATGTCTTTGCAGAATGGTTTTAATTTTAACCAACATGAGTCTTGTAGCTTTAGTACAAACTAAAGGGAAAAAAATGTTGAACACCAAACATTTGTCTTACAACTTCATACAGGATACGAGAAAAATCGTACAACTAAAATTTGAGAATGAAGAATGATGTAATTTTAACTGAGAAATAATTCAACAAGATTATTCTTTTATCAAAACTAATAAAACTTACTGGTGTGATTACGGTTGCCATGTGAGGCAGAATTCCCCATTCTCATACCTGTGTATGATATCCGTATGGCCCGCAGCGGGACTCCAGCCAGCTGAATGGATTTGCAGTGGAGGAATTTAAAGGAGCCATTGCTCAGATCTTCATTGGTGAGTTTTTGCAGGACTTTGCGAGAGTTTGGGCCCGCCACTCCCAGCACTCCGATATCATCAGTCACATTAGTGATGTCCACATCATAGTCGCCATCAGCTGCTTCTCTTTCTATCCATCTAAGGAGGAGGCAGAAAACCAAAATGTAATTAAATCTAATTAATTTAAAAAGTGTAATAACTGGAACTTGAAGCTGTGTTATAAGATAATAAAAACACTTCAGGAAGTGCTGTTATGGGAAAATAATCAACTTCATGGTGGTAACTGTAACTCCGCTTAGTGTTGGACCACATCGCACCACCAACTCGCTGATTATTCTCCTTTAATGCCACACCCACTAGTGTTTTATTCCCTATCTTATTATACAAGCAAGCATGTCTGTAAGGGCCTGAACAATTTCCAAAAAGCAAAACAGACATGATCATGATTGCCACACATTATTAAGAAAATCGTTAAAGCATGCTAAAGTCTCCTGACACCATTTTGAAAGCACTGGTGCTAGTTACTACTACTACTGCTTTTACTTATTTAAATAGCAAGCATGGAGAGTTAACGAAAGCTAATATTAGCTAATTAGTTAGTCAAGTTAGCTGTGAGAGCTGGTTAGGTAACCAGCCTGCCACTGCAGTAATGTAATAACTAGATAAACTAATTGGGCTTATATAATCTTAGTTTGCTAATGGTTTTCCTTTTTGTTAGCAAGTTAGCCGGTTTCTGCTAGATAATATTAGCTAGATAATTAGCTTGCTATCAAAGAATTCACAAATAGCTAATTGTCATGACTGCTTATGTTACATGTTTTTTAAATGTTTTACATCACTGTACTGTACAGAATTTGTCCAAAATGTTTTAAAATGTGTGAATCAGACCACAAGAGGGCAGCCTCAGCACACTAAAGAATCCAACTGTGTTTGTGGAGTGTGATGTTTTCTGACTTGAGCAAGGCCAAGGACTGTCACTCAGGCATCTGTTTGTGGCAAGTCTTACAATACTGAGGTCTAAAATAGTCTCACTGTGAAACATTCACTTTTTATAACCACCAATAAGAAGTCCTTGGGAGGTTCATACGAGTATGATGAAGGCCAGAATGTGTGTAGGCTGTATGTGTGTGTATATGCGTGTGGCGAAAAAGCGAGACGAGTTATAAAACCTTCTGGAGCCTCTGTAACCTCAGTGAGAGTTTTAGGTCCAGCAACAGAAAATGCTTTTGAATAATTTTACATCAAGTTCAAATCTACTATATACCATGCATATGGTTAATATAGTTAATATTCCTGTGAGCAGAAATTAATGCTAAATACACTGGCTGTCTCAGTGGTTGTAACTTCAACGTTCATCACATAACTGAAGAAACTGTACATTTCTGTTGTATTTTTAATGAGTGTCTGGACGCATTTTGTCACACTTTTGGGTCTGTGTTTGTCTTGTGCACTGTTTCAGGCAACTTACCGTCCATGCTTCCTTACTGCCCTATTTCTGAATGATGACCTCTTTACATCCATCCTTCTCTCAACCTCTCAGGGAAAAAACTCACTGACCCCAGATAAAAAACGTTACCCATGTCTGAAATGCTACATACTTTGACCCAGAGGATATTATCAGGTTAAGATTACAAACTTAGATCAAAAGGTCATCTACAGGCAAGAAGCAAAATCAGGAAGTGTTGCAATTCTTGTGCAAATGGATATTTGTCTCACTATCTTTTGCGTAATTGAATATTATACCTAGTAACTTGGGGTTAAAAAAAACTAGATCCTGCTAGTGAGTGGAAAGTTGTGAGCTCAATTCCCAGGACTGCCAGAGAGCCAGTGCTGGACCTCTTAACCATCAACTCTGTGTTGTAGTTTGCCTCACATGGAAGTCATTTTGGATCAATTAAATGTCAGTTAATTAAATGTAAATATGTATCAGCAAGGTTTAAAAAAAAAAAAAAATAGAAATTGCTTGCGATAGACCAACCTCAGATCGTGCAATTCGGACCCTGAGCCAGTGATGAGCAGGAACTCTCCAGGTGCGACCTGGGTAATGGTGACCTCAGCATAGACACGCCCCCTCTGTGTCAGCATGTGACTGATGTTAGTCAAGCCCACCTGTGCAGCAGTAACCGAACTGACGTCATCATCACATCATCACATCATCACAACTAACATAAAGCTAACAGAACACCATGAGTTCCCAAAAACAACAAAGAATAATATTTAAACTACAGCTACACCATTCAAAGCATGTGTATGTAAAGATATAAAGATGACAATCAGATTAAACATTATATAGACAGGTCCTTAGAATTTTCTTGTAATTCAACATAATAAAAAACCCAATAATAACAGCAGTAAAAACAGCTTTCAACTAACCTTCAAAACCAGAAGCACTGTCATACACACTAGGAATGAATTTCTAGGCTTTGAGTACTACATTAAAACATTTGGGGGTGTGCTGTTATAGGAAAATAATCAACGACGGGGTGGTGTGATGAAGCAGAGTCACCGTCACCACCCTGAAGTTGATTATTTTCCAAAAACAGAACAACCCAAAGTGTTCCAAAACAATTTTTATGCTTAATTTAAGCAATACAAATTAGTTCTCTCACCAACCTCTTTTTTTTTCTCTCTCACAGTTAATAAGACAATAAAATGCAGATTGACATGTTTAAACAAAGCCTGAAAACAAAACAACAATGTTGTCCTGTGGCAGAAAAGCATCAAGGAAAAAAATGTGGAAATATGGAAATATAGAAACAGTGGTGAACAATTTGCAGATCTCGCCCTGTTGTTTCATCTTCTGCCTCTCACCTTCGGCATGGTGTTGGCAAACAGTCGGTCCAGCAGTCTGTGCGCATCCTTCCCTTTGACCATGAACTTGCCAAACGGTGAAAGGTCAATAACGCCCACTTTCTCCATTACAAGCTTGCACTCTCGGCCGACTGGTCCGTGCCAGTTTGTTCTTCTGAAACTCGGTCTGTGCATGGCCAAAAATATCACATTTATCTCATATAGCAGAGAAAATTGTACTAATTAATAGTAATGTGTAGAGGTGACCAAACATCAAGACAACATCATGCTGTAGTGTTCATGTTCATGTTCATGTTCATGTGGAAAGGTGGATGTTATACTTGTAGCCCACGTCATCTCCTGGCTTGTAGAAGTAATGTGGCTGCTCCCAGCCTGCATGGAAGCCCACGGAGCATTTATCTTTCAGCTGCTCATAGAGCCCACTGACTCTGCTAGTGGGGCGACCAGCAAAGCGCTCCTCTTTAGGGTAACCCACTGAGACAGAGAGAGAGAGAGAGAGAAAGAGAGAGAGAGAGAGAGAAAAACCATTACACCACCTGCACATTCCCTGCATATTTTGTACATCCCTTTTGCACATTCCTGTACATATATTTCACATTTCTTATCTTATTTCTTATTATTTCTTATTCATTTCTGATTTTTAAATTTTAACTTTATTTTAGTATTTAACGCACAGTCTAAAGAGGAGTAGTCCAGGTTTCCATTTCACTGCAAGTTATATACTGTATATAATTGTGTATGTGACATACAAAAATCTTGAATCTTGAATATTATAAAGCCAAGTTGTATCTTGTAAGCATACCACACTGCCATGTTTAGATTGTGCTTGGGCCTTTTTTTTATTTAAACTTACCCACATTGTTAAAGCCGTATGACTCTCTGGCCTTGGCACACATGTACGGCACGGTGGTCCACTTGCCGTAGCGGTTTGGGTCGCATTCAATCAGATCATAAGGAGGCTCACCGCTCATGATCCAGTCACTGAGGAACTTTCCAACTCCACCCGCGTGAATGATACCATACCTATCACATGACCCAAAAAATCATTCAGTCGTCTGGTTATTTATTTACAAAAACATATATTTTGCTTTGTAAAAGGTTCTGGGATACAGTTTGACCTTGAAGTTGATTATTTTCCGATAACAGCATGTCCCAAAGCATTTTATTCCTCTTATACCTCTGATAACATATTGGGACGAGTGCATTAATATAAACTGGCGATTTTCTTGCAGCGAGAACTTCTGTCAGAGATGCTGTTACTGAAAATCAATCAACACCTTCTGAGCAATCAGATTTGAGTACTCCACAGCACTGTATTTTAAGAAGCAGACAGTAGACAGCTAATAATTTTATAATTTACAGAGTATTAATAAACACTTTCAAAATGGCCACAGTGGTGCGTTTTTACCCAAAGCCGATGGCGGTCCAGTAGTTGCGGAGTCCCTGATGTGGCCCCACCATGGGCAGCAGGTCCGGGGTGTATGTGATCGGTCCGGACACAATGTTGATGATGTCAGCGTGCTTGAGGACAGGAACCATCTCCATGGCCATTTCCACGTGCTCCATGATGCGGTCCAGGTCTGATTCGAACAGCTCCTTACCGAAACCTAATTAGAGGTTGATAAACATTTTGAATAAATAAACATTCTATAAAAATAAAAGCATTTTGAATTCATAAACCATGTTCTGTTCAAAGTACAGATTCAAGGTCTAATAATCTGAGGCTTTATAGAATGAGAGAATGAACACTCCCACTGGGAGTCACATCACACTGGTTGGTTCTTGGTACCTGGAGGGACTCCATCTCGGACCCACGAGTCCTGCAGCACCATCTTCTCCTCCTTTTCATAGGGGCCGAACAGCAGGCCATCTCTCTCCTGACGCAAGTAGTACGAACCCTCCAGGTCCCGGATCACAGGCAGCTCCTGCTTCAGGGCCTTCACCTCGGGAATCGTCGCAGTCACCACGTACTGGTGATGGACAGGAATCGTGGGATGCTCCAGACCAACCAGCTGGCCAAGTTCCCGTGCCCAGAAACCTGTGGACCAATGAGATCATGAACATCTAAGGAGCATTATAAGGCAATTCAGTCGAAAATGAGTTTAGCATGAATATTTTGGTCTAATAGTTTCAGTTTTTAGGGTAATATTTACAAGAATATACATTCTACATTCAAAATCAAGCAAAGTTGGGATCGGGTTCTAGCCGCCAACGAGTCATAATCAATGTGGTGACCAATGAAAATGCCCTTTTATAGTTAAAAGTAAAAGAAGACTCCTAAGGGCTGTATTCAGGGTTGAGTTCAGACCTCAGACGTAATTACAGACTGACTGATTTGATGTTAAAATTTTGTACTTCATCTCTAAATTGCAAAATTATAAAATTTTTACAGATTTACTTTCTTATTTTAGTCTTCAATATTTAGAATTTTTTAAATAATGTTATTTTTATATATAAGATAAAAATACATTTGTTTTTTGAAAACATTAGATAAAGTATCGATTTTTTAAAATGCAACACCACTATCATATATCATCAGTCATATCACCCACCTATTCCTTTGTGCAAAGATGATGATGTTTCCAAACATTTCCTACCACCCAAAAGTTTTGTCTTTTCTTTCTTTACTTTGCCTTCATCTGCAATTTAGAAGCTTTAATCCCGTTTTGTTGCCTCTGACACTAATCTGTCACTCAAAGTTTTCGTTCTCGTCCAGAAAAAAACAGACAGCGGTGTGCAGTGTGTAAAATGTCAAAAAAAAAAAAAAAAAAAAAGACCAAGAAACGCTTCATAAAGTAGCAGGACATGAGGCAATGGTTAAGCTTTTAACTGCCACCCCGACAGCTCAGGCTCTTAAAAAAAAAAAAAAAACACAACAAAAAAAACGCATTTGTGCCTGTAGCTGAACGATTATCTCCGGTTATATAACGCTCTAAAGTGATCTGAGGTAACCTCCTCACTGACTGAGCAGCTGTCCGTGTCCACATTCTCTCTCTCTTGCTCTCTCAGTGAGTAGTTTGTAGGGCATATGGAGGTGTGTAGGGTGTGTGTAATCATACCAAAGTTGGCACTCAGAGACCAATCTGTTCAAATAAACAGTTCACATCACTCAGAAGCTTTCAGACATGCTAGAGAAAAAAAACTGGTTTAATCGTGCAATATGGTGCCTTCTGTGTCTGCAGTACAACTCAGAGTATTTATCATGTAAAATGCTGAATAGCAGTTAAATAACTTAACATTAAATGTGCATTAAATTATCTAAAAAAAATTTAATTTTGCACATGTAACTCCGTTTTGATAGATCAGATATTAAAACAGACGTTGGGCATTCTGTTTTTCTGAAGACATTCTTTTAAAATGGTTTGGACCACAGCATTGCTGATTGGTCAGAAGGTAGTGATTAATTTTCTAGAACGGCAGCTCTGACAGTAGTTTGGCTGTAAGGTAAATCACATCATTGAGTTATGTCAATAAATATGTCAGTAAGCACGTAAGTCAGGAGGTAAGTCAGTAAGTAAGGAAGTCAGTAAATCGGTACACAAGCCAGTAAGTAAATCAAGAAGTCAGTCAGTACGTCAGTATAAGAAAGTATGTCAGCAAGTCAGTCAGCACATAAGCCAGTAAGTCAGTCAGTATGTAAGTAAATCAGTATTTCAGTACATAGTTCAGTACATAGTTCAGTACATAGTTCAGTACATAGTTCAGTATGTAGGTCAGTATGTAGGTCAGTGTGCAGCCAAAAAGAAAGAAAAATGTTTGTTATGTAGAACCTTTGGAATTTTGGAAGGGGCGTATGTTTTTTTCTCCTTACAGGCAAGGCCAGTTCACACAGGCGCTGTTTAATTCCTTGCCCCCCCAACATGGGATTATTCCAGTGTTATCTTATAATATGAACACAAATACAAAGATAAAGTTGGAGCGATGCAAAAGTAATGGCTACTACCAACAAACGTGCATCTGTCACGACCAGTGTCCTTTTCTTGTTCAGCGAACTGGCTTTTCTGCAGCACGAACTTAATTCGTTTTCAGTCTGACTGCTGCATTAGCTGAAAATAAATCATCGTAGTTTCAGTGCAGTCGAGTAAAAATTCATTTTTACTTCAATTCAAATTTATACCTTGTGACCCTAATTCATCAAGTCATTTAAAAGAAGAGTCCAATAGTTTGAGCTGCTGTGATGTGCTGTGCTGGTGTGTAAACAGGGTGAAAAAAACAAGCTCTCTAACCGAAACGTAACAGAGCAGGTCCAACAACTTAGTTATGTACTTTCTCTCGTTTTAGGTTTCAGGTCTGGGGACAAAATTAGAAAGCAAAGTGAGGAGCGAGTCTTAGAGGAACACATGGAGAGTCAGAACTAAAGCGTGAAGGGAAGAACGTAAAGAGAGCTATAGGGTCACGAAGTCAAGGTTACTGAAGAAGAAGAAAATGAGGAACATTTATACACAGAGAGTGAGAAAGAAGGTCATGCTTTACCGTTTTTTGATTCGAAATATTTAGAGCTGACACATTACTTTTCACCAGCCTCGCTAACTAAGAGCATGCCAAAATAAACGGAACAGTTTTACACGCTGCCATTTTTATTTTTTTGTGCATTTTTTTGGCTTGGTTCACTGGTGAGACCTGATTGGCTGATAGGGAAGGCGGCTACATGAAACCTCAATCCCGCCAGTGTGAAACGGTTCAGCCAAGCAAACTGAGAGCAGGTCTACAATCAGCAAGGAGCCATAAAAATAAAACAAGAGTACAAGAGAGGCAGGAGCAGGGAAAAAAAATGTGCAAACAGCAGCTGTAGTTTGTTACGCAAACGCCACATTTAAAATGGTGTTGAAAAAAATCTCACAAAGACCTTGTAAATTAAAAAAATTAAATAAAAAATGCACTCACAAACATACACACCATCCTTGTGAGGTCACATAACGTGTATAAAAAAACAAACTTAACCTTTAATGATAATGCTAGTTTAGAATAAACACTTAATTGCAAGAAGTAGAAGTTAAATGAATGAATTCTATGCTGTTCAGTGCTGGGGCTCGTTCTTCATGGATTACTGAATTAGCTGGATTGGAGTGTTGTGGATTTGACACGATCTTGAATTTATCCGATCTTTGAAGCAGGTTGTAGTACTGACCTGTGGCGTTGACGATACGGTTGGCACGGATGGTGCCGTGAGGCGTCTGGACATCCCATCTGCCATCGGGTGTGGGGACGAGCCCAGTCACAGGGGCGGGGCTATAAATCTGAGCGCCATACATCCGAGCTCCAGCGGCGAGAGCCATGGTGAGAGAGTACGGATCGATGTGTCCATCACCGGGAGTGTAGAGACCTGCTATCACCTGAGGAAGAGAGAAAACAATGATGCTGACATTAAAATAGCTAGACAGATAGAGAGATAGAGAGATAGAGACAACTTTATAGTCCATAATATATTATTTGATTTATAAAACTTCTGTCTTTTTCAATTCATTTTTTAGTACTTTATCTTCAGCTTGTAGACGCAAATTCAGAAAGAAGCACAGCTGTGCTAGTAAAATTTCCTATCAAATTGCTTATCTAGCATTAAAAAAGTTATTAATATTGCATATATACTACATGTTTACTTGTACTCTTCGCATTTGAACTATGAAGGAAAAGGAGTAAATGCATGTTTTTTCCTGGTAAGTTCTAGATTAGGAAACTTATAGTGTAACAGCACAGAGTAGTGAAGCCCAGCATAAACTGGTTCCCAAACCACATGCTGGTGCTGGTTTCTTGAATTAAAAAGTGGCACAAAAATCTTTCAGGCTAAAATATATAGTACTGTGCAAAAGTCTTAGGCACATGCAAAGAAGTGCTGTAGAGCAAAGATGCCTTCAAATATAATGAAATTAAATGTTTCTATTTAAACTTTTAAAAAATGCTATAAAGAGCAGTAAACAGTAATAAATGAAACAAAGTCAATATTTGGTGTGATGATCCTTCGCTTTTTTTTTTTTAAATAAAACAGTATCTGAGGTGCAGTGTGTGCAGTTTTATAAGGAAATGAGCTGGAAGTGTTACTGAGCATCTTGCAGAAGCAGCCACAGTTCTTCTGGAGACTTTGACTGTCGACTCGCTTCTTATTTCTGCAGCGAAACCCAGCAGCCTTCATTATGGTTTTTTTGTCTGTGTCTCTCTTATGTAATCTGCTGCTTTCTTTACTGACATACAAACATTTTTCTGGAACATTTAATTTTGTGCTGGAAAACTAATGTTTGGAATCTAAAATGTTATTGTACTGAATCAATAATGTAGAAGTCAGAAAATAAAAATCTATAACAAAGTTTGTACTAAAAAAAAATAAAGTGCCTAAGACTTTTGCACAGTACTGTATATATATTAAAAAGTGTGTGTGTGTGTGTGTGTGTGTGTGAGTGAGAGAGAGAGAGAGAGGGAGAGAAGGTTTCAAGCATATTGAACACTACTTTACTCAAAATATTTAAATTACTGTAGTGCTCAAACTATACAATAGTATTTTTGCTTGTGATTTGTTTTGCCATGTGGACATAGTGGCAAAACGAGATACATCATACACATTATAAAATCTTTCACTTGGAGAAGGGATCCCCAGAGAACCTGATCACAGAATCTCAATGTTTTAACTGTATATGTGACTAAATAAAACTTTAGAAACATATTGTTTAAGAAAGAAAGAAAGAAAGAAAAAAGGTGGGATTGCCAAAATGCATTATCGGTCCTAAAAGAAAGCTTTAAATTCACATTTAAAAAAATTCAGATTTCTAAACACCACATGCCAAAAATCTCTCAAAGTTAAATTAGCTAGACAACAGGAAGCAGAGTAGCTTTAGCCATGAGGGTTGCTCTGTTTGTTCCTCTTCACATTATTTATCCTCAATTATATCAAAAATTCCAGAAAATATTCAGGCGTCTCTTTGCAGAAATGCTCACTCTTCACGATTTGTCTTAAATCCCAACCTTTTGTTCAGTGACAGGAGAATGAAGTTTAAAATCATGCAGCGTGCACTGAGTTTGCTCCTCTCTCACCCTGTCCATGTTGAGCAGAGGGAAGAGCTCCTGGACCTTCTCGGGTTCGATGAGGAACTGTGGTGTGGGGTGCCAGTGAGTGCGGGTCATCTGGTACTTCATCTCGTCCACTCGGGCCGAGGTCGAGGCGATCCTCACACTTCCTGGCTGATGGAAGCCCACTGCCTGGAACAATACTTTATATTACTGTCATGTCATTGCTGCAGCATTCCTTATAATGAAACTTGTTTGGAAATCTTGTCAAGGTTATTTAGAATGAAGAAAGAATTGATTGATTTAAAGGGATGCAATAAAAAGAACCATTTTTTTGGGTTCCTAAAGAACCATTCAACTGACATCTGGAGAAACATCCGGCACAACAGAGAAATAAAAATATTACTAAAATATAAAAATTTCCCCACTATAAATGTTACTAATATGTGCACAAATTAATCATAAATTTATCAGCTAGTCCACCAAAACTCCAGTGTGATGCCCAGTCCCATGTTGTGGCTGCCCAGAGCAGGCTAAAAAGTGGTAGCTCATGTAATATAATAACGTATTGTGAGCTAGTTAGCTGGTTAAATGCTGGTCAAAACAGACAAATGAGTATATAAATTTCCACCTAGAGGGACGAATGACAATCATTATCCTTTTCTCACAAAGTGTCTTAGCACATCGTGTTTGTCCAACGTTTGGCTGCCGTTTTTCCTCTTCACATCAGACATAAAAGATATTCGGGTGAGGACAGAGTCTTTATTTGACTTTGTGTACAAAGCAGGACAGTTAAAAGACAGCTTTAATTAGCTCAACTTTGTCTGTTTTTCCACACACGTGTGTGTTCTTGGTTCTTAAAAGAATGTCTGTCATCTATGCATGGAAATTACTCTATGTAGTAAAAGCTGATGAGTGTAGTGCAGAAGGTGGTTGGATTCAGAACAATAAGACAGCATTATAGTTATAGCGTCAAGGTGCATCGCAGCGTAACTTAGCTGCACAGCTAACGAAAACTTGTGTTTTCAAAAGTCAGTAGTTTTTTTTTTTTTTCCTCTCCCTGTTTTTTGAATGAAAGAATTAAAAAACATGCAGGAGAACATTAGCCTGCTGAGCATACATCTCCATCAGGAAACTACGAATTTAAAAAAGTACTTCTTTTTTTTTAAGAGTATTGGATACATTTCCCATCATTTAGAAGCTGCTCTTTAATGTCTTACCTGGCCCGTCTCTGCTTCCAGCCGCTCGTACAGCTTAATGCTGTGATAATGAATCTTCTTTAGATTGATCCCTGGATGGTAGTATGTGGTCAGTCCAGCCTGTAGACAGAAACACCATCATCGTTATATGATCATCATATAATAAAGCCCAAAAAGGTCATTTATTACTAGAAATCACTGCTTATAAGCTTAAGTTCTAATAGCTCCTGTACTGACGATTACATTATGCATTAATCAGTTTACCATAACTTACCATAAATTTGTAAAATGTGGATTAAAGCCTTTTTGGGGAATTAATCTGAGTGTTCAGACTGTTGCAAATATTGTCACTGTAGTGGTTTTGCTGCCTTTTTTAAAAAACAAAAAACAAAAAAAAAACATAAGAAGCTAAAAAAAAAAAATTCATTGAAAAATCTGACAGTGTTGTGTCAAAAATTGTAAGAGCCAATCAGGTTGCAGTATGCGAATAAAAGCCTTGCAACACAAGTTTACCAGGGAAGTGGGTGGGGCTTCTATGACTACACAGTGTCATTCAAAACAGAGCTGTGATTTCTATTTAAATTAGAGATGAAAATGATTACAAAACCTTGGAATGATAATTCAATCAATGGTATTTTACATAAAAATTCTATTCATTTAATTAAATTCTGTGACTTTAAGATTTTTTTTAAATACTATGAAATGCAATATTCAGTAAATAACCAAAAAAAAAAAGCCAGCTAGAACCCTGTAAATCTCAATTTGCCAAATATGTTTGTCAGGTCCAGTCTTTCAATGCAATTGCAAATCATCCAGAAAAGGTCTAAGAAATAACAAACTGCTCATTTAAAGGCCATTAAGTCTTCAAGCGTGTGTATAATCAAGCAAAATACAAATAGCGAACAGCAAATAGTACAATCTTGTACAAAATTGTTTAACCCTTTGTTAGACCTACAGCGTGCCAGGTGGATCCAGCAGTCAGCTCGGACTTCTCCAGAAGCACCACATCCTTCTGTCCGGCTTTGGCCAGGTGGTAGGCCAGACTCACACCGACACATCCTCCTCCGATGATCAGAGTCTCGGCTGTATCCTTCAGCCTCTTTCCCAGAGCTCCTACACCTCCATCACTGAGAGAAAGAAAAGATGAGAGGACTGAGAATGTTGGGAAATAAAACAGAAACTGTGGAGATACAAGCTCATAACTACTTTTTATCCATGTTCTCCTCCCCTGTGTCTATATGGGTTTCCTCTGGGTTCTCCGGTTTCCTCCCACCTCCAGAAAATATGCTCAGTGAGTTGGTGAGGCTGCATTGGCTCTAGGTGTGAATGAGTGTGTGAATGTTTGTTTGTGTGTGTGTACATGGTGGCCTGTGATGGACTGTAGGGTGTTTCCAGGGTGTATTCCCGCCTCACACACAGTGTTCCAGAGGTCTGGTCTAGATCCACCACAACCCTGACCAGGATAAAGCTGAATGAATGAATAGATGATGATGATGATGTTGATGATGTTAATAAAGCCTGGCATCTCTGGACTTAATTAAAGCTGACTCCAATCAGATTCAAGACTCAGGAACTTTATTCTCATATGCACAAGCTTCCCTGTACAAAGATATTCTTAGTTTGCACATTCCCATGGATGCTGTAGTACAAAATGGATGATAAATAATAACAAATAAAATAACAACAATGATAAAAATATGAAAAAGAAAATTATAAATTGTACAGATTGTACTGTATAGCTTGCATAGACTGTACAGTACAGACTGAATAAATTGTAAGGATTATACAGTATAGATAGATAAATATGGATTGCATAATATAGACTGTATAGATTGTATAGATTGTATAGTTCAGACTGTATAGCATGGACTGTATAGAATAGACTGTATAGACTGTATAATATAGATGGTATGGATTGTGCAGTATAGATTGTATAATATAGATTGTACAGTATAGACTGCATAAATTGTCCAGTACAGATTGAATAGATTGTATGGATTATACAGTATAGATTGTATGGAATGTACAGTATTAATTGTATGGATTATACAGTATAGACTGTATAGATTGCATAGTATAAAACTGTATAGACTGTATAGTATAGATTGTATAGTATAGACTGTATAGTATAGATTGTATAGTATAGACTGTATGGATTGTACGGTATAGATTGTATAGTATAGATTGTATGGACTGTACGGTATAGATCGTATAGATTGTATAGTATAGACTGTATGGATTGTACGGTATAGATTGTATAGTATAGATTGTATGGACTGTACGGTATAGATCGTATAGATTGTATAGTATAGACTGTATGGATTGTATGGTATAGATTGTATAGATTGTATAGATTGTATAGTTCAGACTGTATAGCATGGACTGTATAGAACAGACTCTATAGATTGTATAATATAGATTGTACAGTATAGACTGCATAAATTGTCCAGTACAGATTGAATAGATTGTATGGATTATACAGTATAGATTGTATGGAATGTACAGTATTAATTGTATGGATTATACAGTATAGATTGTATAGATTGCATAGTATATAACAGTATAGATTGTATAATATAGACTGTATGGATTGTATGGTATAGATTGTATAGATTGTATAGTATAGATTGTATGGATTGAACAGTATAGATTGTATAATATAGACTGTATGGATTGTACAGTATAGATTGTATAGATTGTATAGTATACTTTGTATATACTTGAGTGAGCTATTTGTTCAATTGTGCAAGATGTATTGTAACAATTAAAAATATACACAATACAGAGGATCTGTTAAACCACTTATTCATTACAATTCTAAAGCATTCTTGGTCAGAGTTACTTTTAATGGGAAAAAGTGTTGAAACGATGGAAGATGTTTGAGCACAGGTTACACTGATAACTTGTGCATTCAGTGATAACACTGCTTCATCTGACAGCAGTATCAGTGCATGGAATAAAATGCTGTCTTATAGATAAATCAATATGTTCATAGAGTAATAGTGATTACACAGAACATTATACATGGAGGGAAGTGTCTTTGTGTAATGCTGGAGGCTCAAAACAGTTGCCACAGTTGCTCAATAATTTAATAATAATAATAATAATAATAATAATAATAATAATAATAAATCTGACTCATGATTTAGAAGTATCACTTTTAGATATTTTTCCACTTTTTAACTATTCCATCAGCCTTGCAAGACACACTTACCTCTCTCACACACACTCACTCTCTCTCTCTCTCTCTCACACACACACACACACACACACACACATACATACAACCTGAGAACTCATTTGTGTTGTCATTACCTTTTCTCCTCAGCTTCTTTCCGCAGTGTGCAGCTTAAACTCCGCACTGTGACTCCCCTCAACTTCCTGCAGAAGTTGAAATCTCTTCTTAATTGCGCATGAAGTGTGTTTAAAAGTCTGGACATGTTGCACAGGTCTCTATGAGACGCTCACTTTCCCTGTCTCTGCAGCACGCGCACAACTGAAACGCAGACCCTCCTTCGCGTTGGTCTTCCCGCGCATGCGCACTGGCGCACTTAAGCTGTAGCAAGTCAGAACTGTGTCCACGTTAACCAAGGTTATATTTCCAAATATAACGTTGAATTAATCTTGTATTGCAGATTTATAATAAATTGCAGAGTTAATTCACAACCTGTATTATCTGTGTCTTGAAGGGTATTTTGCATATAGACGCTAACCCTAAGCAGTTAAGCACTCTGTGCTATATGTTCTCCACTATGCTTACAAAATGACAGAACTCACACAATAGTGCACTAAGTAGTGAATAGACACTAGTTTAGGAGATTCAACCTTACACTCAGTTCTTTTTGTTGTGCATGTTAGCATTGTTTTCCTATTTGTGCATCCAAAATCCACATTCAGCTTTCAATCTTTTGTGAAATCCATTAAAACCTCTTTTGTCTCGAGAATGTGCACTATATTAAAAGCAACTATAAACAGATAAAAAGTATAACGTGTTGTTCTTAGATTAAGCTGTAAGATTTCTGATACTGAAAAGTCTTCAGGACTGAGGAGTTTGCACTTTATGCTTTTTTTTTTCAGACTGATTATAGCTGATTTTTTTTTTCAGACTGATTATAGCTGTAGCGTAAGTGATAACAGGAACTAACTTGTTTCTAACTTGTTTGCATGGCAAAATGTAACTAGAAATGGATAAAAAGTACCACGATTGTTTAATAAATTAAAAAATTGTAATCACTGGTAAATTGCTGTGGTAAGAAAGAAGTAAAACATTTGTGGGTGTGCTGTTATAGGAAAGTAATCAATGACAAGGTGGTGATCAAGAGATGTTACTGTTACCAGACTAAAGTTAGTTATTTTCTTATTAGAGAACATCCCGAAGTGTTTTATTCCACTTATCTAGACGTTAATAAGACAGAAAAATGTAGCTTGTCATGTTACCGAAAACCTACAGAGTGCGAAGTCGTCTGTCCTGTGGTGAAAAGTTACAGCTTTAAGTGCTGACACTGAAGACTCCTTCCGAACACCTTCACCATATAAACAATTACTGTTATAGAAAATAAATCAAGAAACAGCCACGTGGTCTAAATTATATTAAAATTGTATTTCGTTAGATTAAATTCAACTCTACTCTCATTCTGCAGTGTACAAGTACAAAGGCAAGGAAATGCAGTTAACATCTAACCAGAAGTGCAAATAGCAATGTAGCAATGAGTGATATAGTGCAAGCATGGCAAAAATGTGCAAGTGACAAACAGTGAAAATGACATGATATATGAGTAGACATGAGTCCAGAGACATGAATGCACAGTACAGTAGAGTTGAATGTAAGTGCAAATTAACTGGTATATAAGTGAACATGGATTCAGCCATGATGTTTTTCTCAAAATAAAAAGTTTTACAATGTTAAATTAGGTCTAACGCTATGCCTCAGAAATTTGTGCCCCCAAAATATTAATCTAGCTAACATCAACGTTATATTGTATCTATAGAACATGCATTATATATTATATTTCCTGTGCCTTTGTAATTTTTAACAGTTGCACAAATGTTCCTGCAAATCCTGTCCAAATTCATTATATCTGTCTGAAGTATAAAAAAGCGAAGCATGTGGGCTTGTAACTGATCCCATTGCAATGTCTCTTCTGTTAAAGTGTCTGCTCCTGGATGCAACTGGAGCCGGAGCTGCAGCGTGTTCAGGACCAGTTGGTGTGTAAGATCCAGTCTAAACAGGTCAGTACAGGAAAGCCGCGCTGACAACTGGTGGCAGGGGGGAGGGAGTCTTATCATGCGGTCCTTCATGGTCACTGTACTTAACCCCTACACAGAATTGCTTCCAGAGTTTTGCCTTTATTTCATGTCCAGGTTGCTGGTTTTTAATATAAAAAATGTTTCGCATGTCTCAGTGCATGCATGCATGAGCAAAAGCATTTGCATCTGTATGTTGTTGTGCATTTTTTTGTGTGTCTTTCACAAGACTGTGTGTGTGTGTGTGTGTGTGTGTGCGTGTGCGTGTGCGTGTGCAGAGATCTTTGCAGACAGCTGTGTACCTTCAACTGAAGATAACCAGCAACCATGTTTTATTTGCTGAGTGAGGTAGAAGCCAAAGTGGGCATTTAGAAACTGTGCATGTTGTGTGTTCTTTAAAGATCAGAGCTCAAACAGGAAAAGAAAAAAGTTTAACAAATCCAGAAAGAAATACAATTATTAGCACCTTGATAGCATATCAGTACTTCTGAAACTGCTATAAGGTAGCCTTTTATGGAACGTGCATTTGACCAGGTTATGCCCTGAAACTGCAAATGTGTGTTTATGTATGAAAATAAACACGTGAAAAATTAACATGTGAAAAAAATCACATGAGAAAAAGACATGCACTACATGTGACCGGTTTGTGAAACATAACGCATAAAGTGTGAGTATTCATATTTGAAACTTTTCTGTAACATAGATTACTGCAGAGCATGACAAATTGAACATCTTTTGACATATTTCATATTTTCCTTGCTTAATGGTTATGTGTAATGTCAGTTTTGTGGACAGCCGCTCATAATATACGGTGCAAAATTAGAAAAGAAGCTGAAGTCAGGGTTAATTTTTTGGTTAGATCATGGTTTGCACCCAAACCATCTAAACAACTCTTATGAGTGCAAATGAAATTACGTCCATGGATGTGTGTGGGCAAAAACAAGACATTCTGACCAGTTCTTCTAAATATTTGCTTTCCTCTGGTGCACTGTGTGTGGAAAGGTTTTGACCTGTGACCCATGCCAGAGTGAGCACATCCATGGTCAGTCAATCTGCTGCAAGAATCAATGTATAATCCACTCCCATGCATGCTTAAAGTGGCTTAATCAGCTTGTACAACATGCAGACAAAAAGGTACATGCAGTTAAGTTGTTTTTTCTCTGCATTGAAATATCTCTAGCTTGTCAGCACCATTTTATCACGTATTTTGCAAGTGGCCAAAAAAAAAAAAAAAAAAGTAGGCCATTGTGATGATCTTTGGACCTGCTGATCATCAAACTGTAGGTCATGAAATCACTACAAAAATGATTTTAATGCTTGATTTGTTCAACCTCGAAACTCAGAAAGCATTTCTGTTGTAGGCTCTTAGAAACAAACAAAAATTAATGGAAAAAAAAAGCAGTGACAAAAGTGTGTGCTTTAATTTGAACTTTAATTCTGCTTGCTCAACCTGAGACCTCTAAATAAACACGTGCACAGGATTCCACGTCAATTCATAGATAAGTCCACTGGATTTCGAAAAGCCAGGAGGCGGGAGACATGGTTGCATCACTCATTACGCAGAAGGAGAAAGGCTTTGGGGGTGAGCGCCACACCCACTACTCCTTCTCCTCCTCCTCCTTCTCAGCGAGATATAAAAAGCTGGTTTGCCTTCTGCTTTCTTCAGAGTGTCAGGCCAGGGTTCGAGTCACTCTGATATTAACTTTACATCCCCTCCAAGACCAAAGATCTCCAAAACAAATGGCACCCGTCGGATCAAAGAAGGTAAATGAATCTTTCAGACTTCTTCATTTAGGAGGTGCTTTGCAAAAAAACAAAGCAGGTAACCAAGTGTGACCGTGCAGTGGGAATGAGTGTTGGTGAGGATGTTTTGCAGAATCTTTTCAGATTTTTGTATTTTACGCACGCAAACTTCTAAAAAGTTATTCTCCAGAATCCATCTAAAGGAATTCTCCCAATAAACCAATAAACCCACACTATACCTTTGATACTGATTTAGGTTTTTTTTTCTGATTTTGTTTGTTTGTTTGTTTGTTTGTTTGTTTTGTTTGCAGGGCATCCTGGAACGCCTGAATGCAGGCGAGATTGTGATCGGAGACGGCGGCTTCGTCTTCGCCCTGGAGAAGAGAGGCTACGTCAAAGCCGGACCCTGGACTCCTGAAGCTGCAGCTGAGCACCCCGAAGCGGGTGAGTATCACGTTTTATCCGTAAAAAAAAGTCCAAGTTCTAAACAGTTCGTGCAGATTTGTGAAAACTCACGTCCATGTTGATTTTAGTGACTGCATCATTTGTGCCATGCGTAATTATGCGCCACCCATTAGGGTGATTTTGCAACCTAAGGTGATGCAAAGGTGATTTGCCTTTTGAAGTTCTGTCTAAAATCCTTGACATTCCACTCTTAAAGTTTAGATGATGTAACACTAGCTTGAAAATTGAATTCCTCCAAAATAAGTTAAGAAATCAATAATCAGTAAAGTTGTATTGCATTGCAGATTTGTCAAACTCCCTTCATCTTAACTATTTTTTTATATATTGGTGTTAAGCACATATTTAGCAAAACATCCATCAAATGCTATAAAATGTATCCCCAATAATGCACATGTTAAGGAGTTAGATGTTGTGTATGTGCACACCTGATAAAAGTTTTAAAAAAAAAACGAAATACCTGAAATACCAAAAACACCATGTTGCACATGTAAAGATAGAGATCTTGCGCCCTGAAGAATTTAGCTCCAACACACCCGATTTTACTGTTCAAGCCTTGATTAGAAGCATCAAGTGTGCTGGATTAGCAGAAGAACACAAAGAGCTCCAGAAACAACCTCTATTCACCCTGCGTTTTAAATCACAGAGAGCTGCTGAGGCTGCAGGTTTTAATTTTAATCAAGAAGGCGCCATATTTGATCATCAGCTGAAGTCTAAGAATCAGGAATGTGGTTTCTGATTGGTTGAAATGAAAACCTGAAGCTACACCAACCTTTTTTTGCAGATAGGATTAGAAAGGCTGGATTTAAAAGCTTCCTTAAATCAAATACAATAAAATCTATAGTTATGGATGATGCTTGGTTGCTCCATCCACTGTAAAAGATATAAACACAAAAGATTTAAAAAATATAGATTTTGGCCTGTCTTTAATGCGTCTTTCAAGGACCTAGAAATGACCACTGTAATGGTTGTATACAAGATGGCAAGCTTGGAAAATTTCCAATCTTGGAAAGAAAGAAATGGGAGAAAAAAGAACGAAATGGGTCAAAATGTGTTGGTTTTTTTTTTTTTCTTTTTTTTTCTGTCATTCCTAGCCTGCACTGTTGGACCACAGGACAGGCTATGAATGATCAATGGATGAATGGATCAAAATGTTTTTTTTTTGGTTTTTTTTCTCCCTCCATTTCTTTCTTTCCAAGACTGGCACAATAGATGCGTCTATGGACGTTAACTACTTAGTCAGTGCTCTCTGAGATTCCAGAGCTGTTCACTTATAAGTTTGGATTTTAAAGATACACAGACAACATATTCTGAAGAACATATATGATATTTCTGAAGAATCCAGGAAGTACCTACAGTGTACTTATATATTCTATAGAAAGTTTGAGACCATTTGTGAAAATGCTTCTATCTTGCCTTGTTTTCTTGAATGTTCAAAGCCAAAGTGCACAACTGGAGCACAAGGTTGTCCAAAAGCAGACGTGTTTGATCCAATCTGAATGTC
Organism: Pangasianodon hypophthalmus; assembly: GCF_027358585.1. Classification (NCBI taxonomy): domain Eukaryota; kingdom Metazoa; phylum Chordata; class Actinopteri; order Siluriformes; family Pangasiidae; genus Pangasianodon; species Pangasianodon hypophthalmus. Next base: position 22,803,545 of record NC_069724.1, read on the forward strand.
GTCTGAACACAAATGAAGGAGATAAGGCTTGAGGAGTTATGATCAATATCACACGTTTCCATACATTTTAATAGTGATGTAGATATAGTGCAGAAGCTTGAGTATTTCTAAAACTTTTATTTCCAGTTTTAAATAGGGAAAAAAATCCCAGATTATCAGTGTAGTCTCCAATTTTTGGACATGTGTGTAATTATAAAATGTGTGTGTGTGTGTGTATATATAGTGCATATATAGGTCAAATCAAAGACTGTACATTTGACTGGTTTGATTTGTGCAATGCCAAATAACTGATTGCTCAGCAGTCAAGAGCTGTGAATGGATTCTCACTTTCTCTCTCTGTATCTTAGTGCGACAGCTGCACAGAGAATTCCTGAGGGCGGGGTCAAATGTCATGCAGACTTTTACCTTCTACGCCAGCGACGATAAACTAGAGAACAGAGGCAACACTGTTGGCTTCACTGTAAGACTTTTCATATTTGTACTGTGTTTGAGTAAAGTGATATAAATGCAATTAAAGCAGTGTTTTGTGGCAGTGAGGGGCATCAGGACAGCTTTTTGCTGTCTCCTCGTACGATATTACACGCTATAACACGCTGTGGTGTAAACGCTTTCATGTGCTGGACCACCAGAATTAAGCTCTGATGGAAAAGGAAATGGTGGGGGAGGGGGAACTATGATGAGTCTTAAAACTAGAACATATCCTCGCACTCGTACTCGTGTTGTGCTGTAATAACCACTTTTCCCCGCCCACAGGGGGCGCAAGTCAACGAGGCTGCTTGTGACCTGGCCAGGGAGGTAGCCAATGAGGGCGATGCCTTGGTGGCTGGTGGAGTCTCTCAGACCCCGTCCTACCTGAGCTGCAAAAGCGAGACTGATGTGAAGGCCATCTTCAAGAAGCAGATGGACGTCTTCATCAAGAAGAACGTGGACTTCCTGATCGCCGAGGTGAGGCAGTCATGTCACGCCGAATGTTTGGTAGAGCTAGATGGATTTTCATGACTACCACATTGCTTGTGTAAATGTGAACAATCGATGAAAATTCATTTATATCCAGCTCGATAAATAAGGCTCAATATTAAACCTGAAATATACACAACACTATACAATTAAAAAAAAAAAAAAAAAAAGAAAAAACTGCTGCTTTAACTGTGTGCGAGTTAGCATTATCTAAATGTTGTGATTCGTGCTGCAGTACTTCGAGCACGTGGAGGAAGCCGAGTGGGCCGTCCACGTCCTGAAGGCCACTGGGAAACCCGTCGCTGCCAGCCTGTGCATTGGACCAGCAGGAGACATGCATGGAGTCTCCCCCGGAGAGTGCGCTGTCCGTCTGGTGAAGGCTGGTACGTTGTTTGTTTTTCTCCCGCTCCTGTCTTTTACTATTATGTACTGTTCTATATGTCAACACACTCTCACTGCCGTGGTCTGGGTTCAATTCCCGGGCAGGGAACGAACCCAGGCACTGGGAGTGTACTCTCAGTGCTGGTCCCAAGCCCTGATAAAATGGAAGGGATGCCTCAGGAAGGGCATCTGGCGTAAAACCTGTGCCAAATCAAACATGCGGACCAATGATCATCCGCTGTGGCAACCCCTAACGGGAGCAGCCGAAAGAAAAACATGTCAACAAGTCTCAATAAACCTTAGCAGAATGAACAATTACTCCACATGTGATTTGTTGATGACTTGACTCTCATTGGGATTAAATGTTTTTTTTTGTGACTACTTGAGATAATACAGAAGCAGTGCAGCCAAAAACTACACAATTATACCCTTACATTACATTATACCCACAAATGACCTTGTTTGGCTCAGTAAAACCATTTGTATGTGAAATAAGACTACATTGATATTCAAGCTATATCCTCTAATACACTTAAACATACAACACACAATTCCACCTTTTACACATTAGACCATCCCTCCAACCTCATAACCAAGTGCCTGATATGCTGAACAACTTGTTAACATTACACTACATTCACACTAGCAAGCAAGAAACAAGTCGCTTGTGTTACTTGTAGCTCATCTCTTGTGAGCATGTAGCAACTATTGCTTATGAGTGTTGATTTCCCTTAAATGGTAGTAGCCAAAATGTATAGCCTACAGCTAACCGTATGATTTATAGACATCACTTTTTGTTTCCGATTTACGTGGTACATGCTAGGCTTCGCACTCACTAGCTTTGTTGTCAGTTTAGCAAAGCAAGCTAACTGTACTAACTACATAAACTCACCAGAGGTATCGACAATTTCTGCTACTTGCAGAATTGGAGAGTAAGTAATAAACCGTCACCAAAAAGTAACATTGAGACACTTGCTGCCAATGTCCCCTTTCGGCTCACCCTCTTGTTCCCTTCTTGCCCCCAGGTGCCGACATCGTCGGTGTGAACTGCCACTTTGACCCGAAGACCTGTGTCGAGACTGTGTCCATGATGAAGGCGGCAGTGGAGAAGGCTGGACTCAAAGCTCACTACATGGTGCAGCCTCTGGCCTACCACACACCTGACTGCGGCTGCCAAGGCTTCATCGACCTGCCCGAGTTCCCATTCGGTAAACATTTACTCATTCATTATCAACCAATGCTGTATATGCCTCTCTGTCTACTATCCCATGCAGAAAATAAACGTGACATACAAACAGCACCACGTGGCAGTGTGCATACACACGTCATTAGTTTCTATTAGGCATCAGTTACTTTTTTTTTTTTCTTCTTCGTCCATAAACTTCACTCTCCCTCTCTTTTCCTAGTTAGCAACAGGTGCAAGTCAGACGTCTGAAGATCTATCTTTGTCCCCTAACCACCCCCGATATTTTCACGCCACCCTTCAGCTTTTCTTCTCTCTGGCTGTAACTAATCCTTCACACGTTCCTCATTCTCTCCTCTCTCACTCTGGTTCCTCCTTTCCTATCCATTTTTGTCCCACGAAGCTGAAACATAAAACATGAGAAAGCACATTGCTTACTTCTAGGACCAATCGTAAGTGCTGCTAAAGGTCAAAGGTCAGAACCTCTGAAATGTTTATTATATTTGTTGTAGGGATCATGTTCACTCTGCCCTGTGACCCTTAAGCATTGCTTTCCTAGATAAACGTCAGCGTCTTTCGCTAAGGTTGGAGCTCAATCTGTTGGATGCTACTCTGGATCAGAGACGCTGTATTTTTCTCGTACTTGTACAGTGAAGCAAGTTTTTTGCACTAGGCCTGTTCCTTCAGCAGTTGTGTAATCAGCCTCTCTGTGTGGTAAATGAACATCACCAGTAACTAACATTACAGCATCAGTGATCAGACAAATAAAAGTTACTTATGAAGTGAATTAAAAGGTTTCAGAATTAAATATCGCTGTATAACGACGTCTTCTTATAGATGACTGGGATAAATATGAGAAATTTATTGATCCAGAAGGAAAGTTTTGTGCCAGCTTGCTCAAGATAACAATTGGAAGAATTGATTTAAAAAAAAAAAAAAGAAAATCCATTTCTAAACCTAAAATAGAAAGATTATGGCTGTAGCAAAGGCTTTAGTGCAGGAAACAATACAGTGATGAACTACAGCAACACTAACTGGATAAAAACTCAACAAGACCACTTTAGAGGGAGCACAAATGTTGTATGATTTTAAAAATGCCTGGTTCATTATTATTATTATTTTTACTGTGAATTATACAACAAGGTAACACAAACACTGGCATAATTGCATAATTCTTATACACTCTCATTCAGACGTTTTTGTCTTTAGATCACCCATAACTCTGCCCTTTGTCTGTGTGTGTGTCCTACAGCTCTGGAGCCCAGAGTGCTGACCCGCTGGGACATGCAGCAGTACGCCAGAGAGGCCTACAAGGCAGGTATCCACTTCATTGGAGGCTGCTGTGGGTTCGAGCCCTATCACATCCGTGCTGTAGCTGAGGAGCTGGCTCCGGAACGAGGCGTCCTGCCCGAGGGCTCGCAGAAGCACGGCCAGTGGGGAAGCGGCCTGGAAATGCACACCAAGCCCTGGGTCCGCGCCAGGTAACCCTAAATTACACTGCTTACACATTCCCTAAAGTGCTAACCCATTAATTCTCTAAGTTTCACAATATTAGTATGTGTGTTTAACTAGGAAAGCCAAGTTTTGCTGGAACGCCATAGGCTGTCACACAAGTGTCAGCAGATGCATGTACATCCGAGAATGTCCCTGGTATCGCTCACTGCTTGCTAGCTAAGGGTAGCAAGATTGAAATTCAGCTAACTAGACTCCTCATGTATGCGCATGTCAGCAATGGGAGTCAGTCAGTCAGTCCGTGAGCGAAAATGCCTCTCGTATAACAGCACGCACTTCAGGGTGTGCTGTTCTAGGAAAAGAATCAACAATAGGGTGCTGTAATGTGGCCTGATGTGATGCGGATTTACTGTTAAGCTGTTATTTTGCAATAACACCTCCCAAACTGTTTTCTTCCTCTTATACCACAGCAGTTTGCCAACGATTACAACTTTTTTCTTTATTAAAGAATTTTTAAAGAATAAACATTTCATTACACCTTTAATTTCCAGTAAAACCTCAAGCAACTTTAGGTAAAAGACCAAATTTTAAGCCATATCAAAATGAAAAGAGTTAATTATTAATATAAGGCAGAAAAGTCCTATTTGGTGAAAAGCAGATCAGAGGTATCAGAATTTAGCACATGTGAAACAACATGCACTTGTTTCATGTCTCCTGTTAAAGTCAAATGTTACCCCTGATCTGTTATACCTGGATTAACTCCATTATTGTGTGTTAAAACTCCATGCTTTGACTTTTAATGGAAACTCGCATGGTTGTTTTGTCATCCAGAGCCCGTCGTGATTACTGGGAGAAGCTGAAGCCCGCCTCGGGTCGCCCGTTCTGCCCATCCATGTCCAACCCGGACAGCTGGGGCGTCACTAAAGGCCACCCGGACCTGATGCAGCAGAAGGAGGCCACCACTCAGGAGCAGCTGCGCCCACTGTTCGCCAAGTCTGAAACCAAGTCCTGAATATGGAGACGAAGGAAAAACCCACGCTCATTCGTGCCACCAGAGTGTGGGAAACTGAGAGAGAGAAGAGGGGAGGAAAGAGATTGGAAAAAGACGAGACCTTGCTCTCTCGCTCTCTCGCCCGTTTTTTCTCTGTTAGGTTACATATAATCAAAAGCGAAATGTTCATATTGGCATGTTTTTGCCAGGACCATTTTTCTATCGAAACAAACTCTGTATTCTTTTTCTCCAGCGCGTGAAGGCAGTGTTTAGACTAAAATGTACATTTATGATTGTAGCTGAGGCACCGTGGTCTTTGCTTTTTACCATATGATATCGATGTAACGTTTTGGTCTATGCTCTGTGAGTCGATTCCACCTCTCTGATGACTCTAGATGGCACTGTACAACTCGTCGCTGCTGAGATGAGCAAAGCTGCGTGACCATTCATCCATTTGGAGTCGTTCGTAATTCCAGGTTCGCCGAACACTCCAGGCTTTCAACGGTGTTGTCCGATCAAGTGCTTTCTTGACGTTTTGCATTCTGTTGTTGACTTGTTGCTTCATTAAACATGTCAATGTGATGTATCTCTTTTGTCTGCTTTTATTCTCCTTTTAGTTTGCATTTAAATTCAATATAATGCATCACAAAAAAAGAGAAATTGTGCTCCCTGTTTTGGTCATTTCAATTTCAACTTCCAGATGGGCTCGATGAATGAAAAGCAGCTTTCTGTAAAGAAACCTAAAGGAAAAAGGAGGTGTAGAATACAGTTAGGTCTTGATGAATGATCACAGCTATTAGTTGATAGGAGCTAAAAAGGCATGAGCTTCTTCTGTTGGTATTCAGTAACATTATGCCATACAACCAAGCACTATATCATTATAATTTTAGAGCCCATGACACTGGAAGTGCTGATGTTCTTCGCCTTATTATTTATCAAAAACTGTCATTAACAAAAATTAAAATTGAACATTAACAATTTTTTTTTTTGTATTAAAGTATTTTCAGTATTTGTTTATTATTGTTGCTGTTATGATAAATTGATTGCTTTTCGGAAACATTAAAAACTAAATTTTTTCTTAACATAAAAATAAATAAAACTTATTTACAATACTAAAACATAAAAAGTTGTGAACATAACTTAAATTATTCTTCTAATATTAGAACTTGATTGTTTTTAAAAACACAATTATGACTGACAAAAATATATTATTAACAAAACTGATTATGATGATATATTAATAATAATATTGATAAGAATAATCTTACTTTCAAGTTACACATAATTCTATTTAAAATGTTTCAAAACATCAGTGGGTAATAATTATGTATTTTGCAAATTGTAAACAATAATGTTAATTAGATGTCCCAGTAGCTCCTCTTTTCACACCACAGTTTGTGTATCAGTGTATTATAAAGCGGATGTGTAAGTGATCACTGCCCCCTAGTGGACTTAAAAAAAGCTCTTTTAACGACCACTTCCGGTTTTAAGCTCTTAAAGAACATCTGAGGCAGCTTGTCATCTCTGCATGTGTTGGAAGAAATGTCATTACATAGAATTCTGAAGAGAGAGACAGAGAGAGAGAGAGAGAGAGATCATCAATGATTGATTGATTGGAAAGCAGTTAGAAACCCTTTCAATTAAACCATCTGAAGGAATGAAGCCTTTTTTTAAACATTAGTGATTCTGAAAGGTCATATTGTATGTCAGTCTGTTAATAACTGCTTATAAATGTGCAGTAACACTGTAAATGCTGTGCAGTGAATGAGTTAGGTTGAGCTCTACGGGAATGAAAAGACCTGCATGGTGTATTTGACCTCAGTAACTCAATAAAACAAGTGGACCTAAATAAACAATGTCAGTTTGGACATCATGTGTTCTGTTGGTGGAAAGTTCAGGAATAAAAAGGTGTATGGCTCTAATAAATACACAGAATGTTGTTTTACAGATTTAAATAATGTTCAGAAAATACACATTTTAAAGGAGTTAAAGTTAAAGGGGTCCCTGACTACGGAAAGTTTCAGAACCCCTGTATAAAGGGACAAGCATTTTTATAAAGTCATTAATAATGCAGATATAAAAGGTAAATGAATGTATTATTATTATTATTATTATTATTATTAGTATTAGTATTAGTAGTAGTAGTAGTAGTATGAGTAGAGGTTCAGGAATGGAAAGCTTTATGGCTGTAATAAATACACAAAATATAATTACAGAGATTTATATAATTTTTAGATATTATATAAATAATTCCCTGTCCCTGGCTACAGAAGGTTTGAGTAACTCTGTTTAAAGGGACCTGCATTTTATTTTATTACCGTCAGTAATACAGATATAGCTTAAAAAGTGATTGTATTTTTTGTCATTATTATTATTATTATTTCTATGTGTACGGAAATTTCATGAATAAATTTTGAGAACCTGCATTTAAAAAAAAATTGTCATCAGTATTACAGATATACATTAAAAAGTAATTGTATTTTTTTTTATTGCTGTTGTTATTATTATTATTTTCAGAAAAAAAAGCTACAAAAAACTGAGAACCCCTGTTTTAAAAAACATATTTTTTTTTGTCATCAATAATATGATTATATCATAAAAGTTTTTTTCCACATTTCCTCCTCATATAAGATTATAATATGTAGTTTAATATGAGTTATAATATGATATGATGTGATGTTTATCATGCTTCGGCGAGCCCTCGCGCATCCTTCATTGCGTCAGCACGTACAGTGCGGGTCCCACGTGCCGGATGTTTATGTGTTCCACTTCCGGTACGTCACCAGGCAGACAGGCTGGAGTCGTCGGATGAAAACAGACTGTTGCAGAGAGGAAAGGATGCTGCTGCTGTTAGGACACACACACACACACACACACACACACACACACACACACACGGATTCATCTGACCAACATTAGCGACATTGTTATTATTATTCTATTAGTGACCTTGTTTACACGTAGTTTTAGCTTTTCTTTGTTCTAGAGTCGTTTTTTTTTTCAGCCTGCGAGCTAGCTAGCTAACGGATCCGTTAAAAAAAAAAAAAAAAAGCCTGGTGTGTGACGTCACGGCGAACCTTCTAACGGACTTTTTTGTGTGTGTGTGTGTGTGATTGAGTGGACAGGAAGGAGCGCTCGAGCCGACCGCCTTGATCCCGCCCCCTGCTTTCCGCTCGAGCGCCTGACGTCACGGCAGGACTCTCACGCGCCGTGCGCTTGTAAACAGATCCTCCCACGTGACCGAGTGGAGCAGCGCGCGAGCCCAGTCGACTCCCGCATTGTCCTCTCTGCCTGCGGGACACAAAAGGCAAGAAGGCAATAAAACAACAAAACAACAACAACAACAACAAACAACAAAGGCGAGAGTATGTAAAACAAAACAAAACAAATAGGTACTTCAGAGAGCAGGTGGAGAGGAAAGGAGGAGAAGAGGAGAAGAAAAGAAAGGATGAGGATGAAGAGAGACGGGCTTCAGTATCAGACGGGCCGGAAACTGAAGTGTGCGCGCGATGTTTATTTTAATCCACGGTTGTTTTGTAGTTTAGAGTTTGACGGTTTTCTTTAAATTATCGTTACGTCATAAGGGAGACGCTTCACCGCGACGTCATCATCGAGCTGACATCCGACATCGATCCCTTCTTTCTTTCTTTCTTTCTTTCTTTGTTGTTGTTTTTATCCCGGGGTTTGTTTAAAGCGGGTGTTTTGTTATTAGCCGCGGTTAGCTAACCGTCAGATGTCATTCACAATGGAGGAGTCTCTGGAGTCCGGTTGGGTTTCTGTAAGGCCGAACGTCTTCGAGGAAAAAGAGAAGCACAAATTCGTCTTCATCGTGGCCTGGAACGACATCGAGGGCAAGTTCGCGGTCACCTGCCACGACCGGACGGTGCAGAAGCGCAGCGCGGCGGCGCGGGACTCGGTGACGGAGGTGGCTGAAGGCGCGCTGCTTCAAGACAAACGTCCCGTGGCCTCGAAGAGCGCGCGAGAGAAAGCCTCGGATAAATCTAAGCCCACGCGAAGCCCGAGCAAAACCGCCGCGCTTGGTGACATCGAGGTTCTCGAGCCCGCGTCCGTCGCTGTCGCCATCACCGACGCACGTTCTCCGGACGACACGGACGACCCAGACGCCGGCGTCTCCCTCGTCATCATCGGCGGCGACTCGAGCTGGGCCGGCCTGTTCTCCTTCCAGGACCTGCGCGCGGCTCACGCACAGCTCTGCGCGGTCAACTCGGACCTCGAGCCGTGCCTGCCTCCGTTCCCCGAGCAGGAGCAGCAGTCGGCCATGTGGTCGGTGTTGTTCGGGGTCCCGGAGGTCACGCGGCGCGACACGGAGGCGCTCTGCTACCAGCTGCAGGTGTACCTGGGCCACGCGCTGGACACGTGCGGCTGGAAGATCCTCTCCCAGGTGCTGTTCGCGGACGGAGACGACTCGGAGGAGTACTACGAGAGTCTGAGTGAGCTGCGGCAAAAGGGCTACGAGGATGCTCTGCAGCGGCAAAAAAAGCGCCTGCACGAGGTGAGACACGCCACAAGGCTCCCTTAACAGTGGGGAAGGTGTGTGTGTGTGTGTGTGTGTGTGTGCCAAAAAATAAAGTTGCTCCCCTGAGTAGACAGGATGAAGGCACACTAGAGGAACGTGCCGTTGTCCAGGAGAACAAAAATGGTCCATCATGGAAGCATTAAGGCGAGTGTCAGCACCAACTTATCACTAAACTCATGAACTTCACAGCACTTCGTGACGTCATCACGATGCAAAATGCTTAATCCTAGTAAAATTTGCTTACTAAAGTCTGTTAGCTTCTTTATTTAAAATAATACAAACCAGAACAATTGCTAGAGGAAACACAGATTTTAACATCCAGTTTATCAGTTAACGTGAGCTCTGATGGAGTTTGGAAATGCAGCTGCAGAACTGCGTACGAACGAAATTATTCGTAAAATCATTCGCAGGAGCGTTTACACAAGAAACGTGATGAACGTGACAATCCAGTTAGTTTGGAAAAACGTTCGTATCCTACAAGAGCTCCTGAGTTTACTTATAATTCCGCTCTCTGATGTGACCCTCGATCGATCGGCTTTAAATCGTATATTCGGTGATGAGTTTGATGAATTCGAATTTTTTTTAGAGATTACGCTGTCGAGTTTAAATCACTTCCTTATTTTACTTTTTACACACGTTCAAGTGAAAATTTTGTCGTTTCATAGTAATGTTTTGAAAGAGAGTGCTACAAAACAAATCCATGAATTAAGACGAATATGACTAGCCATTTAATCGTGGCAAAAGTAATGACGCCCTATAAAAGTAGGAAGAGTTGGTGTGTGTCTGTGTAGCTGACACGCTGCAGTGGCTGAGCTGCATTAGTGGAAGATTCAGCACATGCTCTTAGGAGGCGTCTTTCACCGTGTAGTTGTTTTCAGGTCACTGTGAGCTTCGCCTTTTATGGAGTTTTGTGGGCGTCGCTAAATGTAAATCAGCTGTGCTGTGAACAAACATGTCAGTCAGCCGATTAGCATCATAATACACACATGAATACGAAGAAAATCTGTAAAACTTAAGGTAAATATGGCAAACGCGAGGCTCTTGAGAAAGTGGATTGTTTTTCTTTGAGAAGCGTGTGGCGATTTTTCTTCTCTCTCACACACTCACCTCCATCGTTAGTAATCAGGTGGAGGAAGTGGGTCAGAGCTGTTTTATATCGTTACACCTGATCATTAATTGATGAGACAGGTGTGTAACAAGACAAAAAAAAAAAAATCACAAAACATTTCCTCAATCTGCCAGTAAAACTCCACAGTTCCTGGAAATCATGGCTTTGTTTATTTTTGTGCTGTTAATCTTTATGGTTGGTTCCAGATGCCTGATGTGCATTTAACGTGGCATATCTGCGTGTCGTGGCAGATCCCGTCTGGACATCATCACGGGTCACGTTCCGAACGTGGCTCAAGGACCCGCTGCTTTTAATATTTAATCGATCGTATTGCAGACCTTCAGTGTCGTGTTACACTTTCGGCCGTGGAGTATAGACACCGCTTTCTGGTGCTTTCGCTCCGAAAACAGAGCGATGGCGAACAAGGCCTTAATTCAGGTGAAAAGTGAACGTACAGGAGTGTTTGAGTCACCGCTAGAGACACATACAGCTCTGAATGTGTTTTTGTTTCCTGAAAGCCCCTGAGCTGCCATCTGTTGACCTTTATCTCACTGAAACCTGATCTGTTCTGCTGCAGTCAGCATTTTGCGCTGAGCTGAGGCGTGTGTAAAGTCGACCGTTCGGGGAAAAAAATAAAATAATCAGCAAGGGACTAGCTCTGTATGAGCACGGCTGAGTAGAAGAAGCATTAAAATGAGCTGAACTATAATTGAGAGGCGTAAATTATGAGTTCCTGGTCGGGAATAAGACTGAAAATGATGATTGTGTTGATTTGGAAGAAATTGAACATTATTCTTTATCATTTTCAATAAACAGAGCAAGTGTACAACTTTTTAACAGATAAAAATTTGATCCAAAATCAGCCTAGTCCTGTATTTTAATCTTTTAAATCAGAAACGTAAACCTGCGAAGACTCGAAATACTGCCGATTAGCAGTTATTAGGAATCGATATTTAGTCTTATACCACAGTGCTGTTGCATTCTCGATTCTGATTGGTCAGAAGGTGGATCTGACAGTAGTTCCAGCTAAAAGGCAAATCGCAGCTTTATGTTAATGTTCTCGTAATACGTTCCCGGATTAAAAGCTGTGTGTAATTGTTGATATGGTGAATCTTTATTTAGCATTTTTGGAAGGAGTCTCCAGTGTCAGCACATTGTAACAGTCAGACGTAAAGCTGTAACTGTAGTTTGTGGTTTTTCCACCACTAAAAGAGGCTGGTGAGGGAATGACTGTTTATAGCTGCTATAACGTAAGTGATAACAGGAGCTAATATGTTTTTCATGGACATTTCACAACGTACTTATGAACGGACGAAAAGTACATTTAATAAATATTAGATGTGGACGTGGTGTCAGTTGTGAGTAGCTCTGCTTTGGAATAAGAGTCCCCCCACTTCATTACATCACTCTGTTGTTGATTAATTTCCTGTAACAGCACAGCACGGCATGTTTTGTTTGGCTTTGTCGGCCTCTTCATTATTTCCTTCTTCTTTTCCCGCTCTCGTCTTGTTCTCTCTTTCTGTATAAACTGTTTTGACAATGATTAGCCACATACAGCTGATCAGCTAATGTGGTTTTAACCTTTTAACCCGGGACAAGATGTAAACACACTGAACACTGGTTAAGTGAGTCAACTCTGGTGTCTCAGACAGACTGACAAAGCAAACCATCACATCAACACACACATTAAAAAAAAAAAAATGAATTTACATGATTTTGATTATCTAAAAGCCAGAGTGATCATCTAAACAGCGCACAAGCTTTAAATATCAGCAGCACGTCCAGCTTTTTTAAGAGCCGAGATGAAGTGATTTGCCGTGTCAGTAATTCATCCGACTCTGACCTCGTCAGTGTCTCTGTGTCTGATCAGTTATTACACTTTATGCCCCTATATTTGGCCCGCTGTCCTCACGAAGGTGTTTTTTTTAAATTATTAATAAAATCTAAGTGCTTTATTGATCTCGACTAATGTCTGGAGTGAAGCAGGTATAGATCCAACGCCGCAGATATAAACGGAAATCGCCGTCCCGCTCTGAATAATCACGCAGCAGGTTGTCTTGACTTCCAGCGCTGGGTGTAATGGACGGAGAATTGTGGTCAGATCAAGGCCCTCTGTAAACCTTCTCTTCCGGTAGGAGGAGGAGGGAGTGATACTGACGAGAGAAAGAGTGTGTGTATCGTGTGTGTGTGTGTGTGTGTGTGAGTGTGAATAAAGAAAAAAGGGCTGAGAACGTGAATTGGTATCGTGGATGTGTGAAGAGAATCAAAGCTTCAGGGGTGTTTAAAGTAACAATGACAGGAAGACATTACAGCCTGTATGGATGGTTTCCAGACAGGAAGTGATGCCATAGTCCTGAGTGTGTGTTGGCTGGTGAGAGAACTCTGGAAAAGCAGAACATTTTTTTTTTTTTCCAACCACTTCCTAAAATAGGAAAATAATAGAGGGAGTGGACTCGGAAATACCACGGATATTAAGAAGAAAGACGTCCAAAATGGCTGCCAGTTTGACTGGAATCATTTAAAGTTTAAAGACTGGTCCAGTTTGGGACGCCGGGTGTTCCAGCGCAACGCCGCAAGGCTTCCCCGTTTCCGTAACAACCTCCCTGACCTTGTCTTCTCTCCGTTCTTCAAAGGACAAGCTCTGTCGAGAACTTTCCGCCACTTTCCTTCTGCTGTCGGTGTCAGAGCTGAGTGGCTTGTTCATTTAGAGCTGAGATTTCCCAGACTCCTCCGGGATCGTCTGCAGGACCACAGTGTGCCGAGTCAGATTGGCAGTAAAGTGGTTTGTTATCAAGCGCAGCTGGGATCAGCTGATAGCGTGAAATATGCCACGGCCTGCGCTGCTGTCGCCAGCCAAGTCAATATTTAGAGCGTTGGAATTGTTGGCGATGATTCTTAAACAGTTTACGCCAATGCCTTTATGATGGAATGCAGGAGTCGTGATGGATTTAGCAAATATATAAGAAGGACATTAGAAATAACAGATATACATAATCACTCTCTCTATCTCTCTCTCTCTCTCTCTCTGTTAATTGTTCTCCTGTAACTGACAAAACCACTTAAATATCTTTAGCATAATTTCCTCTTCATTTGCTTTTCTGAGACTGGAAAATCTTCAGGGCAGAGGGCTTTTTGGTTTCCTGGTTACAAGACAAGCTGCAGGTTTTTGTCTTTCTAACTTCAGAAGACAGGCTGGTGAGAGAACGACTGTTAATAGGAACTTGTTTTGCAGACATTCCACCACCTTTAATGTAACTATAAACAGATAAAAATGGGTAAAAATAGATATATTGTGTTGTACTTTAATAAATAAAAATAGTTAACGTGGGTAAACTGCTGTGGTATAAGAGGAATAAAACACTCCAGGATGTGCTCTTACGGGAAAATAATCAACTTCGGAGTGGTAAAAGTGGTAACACACTGTGTCAGCCCATTTCACACCAGTGTGAAATTACACAAGCCTAGCGCACACTGCAAGAATTTCCTGGTTGTTGACTAATTTCGAGGTTTGGCGACTGGTCGCTCGCGTAGTGTGAACAGTTCAGCACCGCAAAAAATTTCAAATATTTCGTTTTTCTCTGCGACGAATAACGTAGTGTGAACCAACAGTGATCAGCGTACGCACTTGGGTACGAAGACATTCAGCGCTTCTGTTGTAAATCCGTTGTAACTTTTGTAAATCCAGCGGAAATTTTTAGTTCGGTTTACGCAAACGTTTACGCACAACTTTACTATAAGATTGATAAATAAAGCTCAGTGTGTGGACTGAGCTCTACAGCTCATACGCGAAATCTGAACCATCAACTTGTTGACTCTTTGCTAATGTGCTATATGTTCATATAACGTAGCGTCGTCTGTATTAATGCCCATAACTAGCTAACTAGCTCACCGTATGTTATTATAGGACCTCGTCAAATAGGTTTCCGGGCGACAAAGATATGTGCAGCACGCTGGAGTTTTACTTGCACGGTGGGCTCGCTAATGGATTTATGATTCGTCCACCCCTGAGAGAACTACAAAGAAACAGTGTGTGTGTGTGTATGTCTGAGAGAGAGAGAGAGTGAGAGAGTGCAGAGGTCTGTGTTTAGTTCAGCCTTGATGACGTATGACTGTTTCAGACTGTTAGAAAACATCTCTCTCTCTCTCTCTCTCTCTCTCTCTCTCATGGCAGCTGCTGTTGTGGGATCAGCTCAGATTAGCTCCCAGATAAGCACTCGTGCTGCTCACAGAGCCAAATCTGATTTAATGTTAAACATTTCATTGTGTTCTAGTCTTATGGTTTTTAATTTGACGCAGCTACGGCTTGCGAGTGCAGTGTGAAGGACTCTGACTGCTGAAACACAGAAAGTGTGCTGAGAAGCTGCTCTCTCCATGTTACGAGGATAACGTTTCAAAAAGACAACAAGAGCAAGAGTGGGAATGAGTCATACACACGGTGAAAATTTTCGAGTGTGTTTCTCAGTGTCCTGCTGATGTGTGAATTTAATGTGAGGTGGGTGCAGCTTGTGTGACTTAAAGCAATATTCATATGACAGAGTGTCATAAAAACAGGAAACACACACACTAACACACACACTAACACACACACTAACACACACTCACTCATCCTAAGCCTAGTGCAGACTGAGTGCTTAAACACAACTTAAACAATTGTCCTTCCTCCAGAGTGTATCCTGACCCTTCTCTGAGTTAATCAGCTAAACTCCTGAACCTTTCCTGAACGCGGCTTAAACAAAACACGCTTTCTTTTGTGAGCTCCGTTCTTTTCACCCAACAAGCAAAACCTGCAGAACAGACACAACAGTTTCGGTAAAAAGTGAAGTGATCATCAGTCATCACCACGTGGAAACAACGCGACGGGTGCCTCAGTCATATTTTGTGGTTAGCACAGAGACGTTACGTGTCCGTGTGTAACCAAACAAACTGGACGCAGTGTGAGTATGAGCTCGTCTTTGCCAGTCACAGCTTTGTTCCTCTTTCAGGAGCGGCTTGTCCAAATCCCTGGCTGGAAGAAAACAAGCAAAGGAGTGGATACGGGAAATGATGAAATGGTGGAACAATACAGAGCCTTTTTTTTTATTTACCAAGAATAGATTGCTGATATGTAGACGCAAAAAACAAAGAATACAGTTAATAGACTATAGCCCTATCTGGACAGGATTAAATCTACATTTACAGTCCTGAGGTAATTTCCTATTTTACAGGTGCTCCTGCTCTGAGATTTTATTCCCATCCGGATGCACATGTCCGAGAGTTTCTATGCAGTGATGTCACCTCACATTGGGGAAAGAAAAAAAAAGATGTTTGACTGCTGCTACTTGCCGTATTTAGTCTTGTACCGTGTGTATCAGTGACCCTCCTCTGGATCTTAAACGCTTCCCGAGTTGCAAAACAAACAAACAAAAGAAATGGATGCTTCTTATATACTGTGTGATTATTGTTTAATTGTATTTTCAAACTGCCGTTGGAACTTTGGTCCCAGCGCATTTCCGAACACTGGGACACCACGTTGTGAACGAAGCGTGATCATGTGACCGCATGGCGCAAACTTCCGGGTTCATAGAAAATCCAGTTCGCTAGAAACTCACTCCTCATCCAATCCGAATAAGGCTAAAAAAATCAGACAAATAAGATGCTCATGAAGCGGAAGTAAGGAGTAGACCCTTGAGGCCATGCTCTAACAGGAAAGTAATCAACAACAGGGAGGTATGATGAAGCGCGTTAATGTTACCGCCTCAAAGTTGATTGTTTTCCAATAACGTCATGTCCAGTCGTGTGTTAGTCCTCTTGTACCAAAGCAATGAGTACAATTTTTTTTTTTTTTATTAAAGAACAACACGGCATACTTTTTAAATACTTTTTATCTGTTTATAGTTACAATGTTAATGTTGCAACACAAATCAGTTTCTGATAACACCTACAGAAATATGCGCAGTGTAAACGTTTTCCCTCCCACTCTGCTCTCTCATGACATGATGCAGAGCTCTCCACGAGAGACAGCAAATCAGATGTACGAAGTAGAGTTTATGTTTAGAATAGTTTTATTTTTCCATTTTTTGATTTTTGATATCGTATTGAACGTGATACACTTATAAATATATATATATTTGTTGGAGTTTCTGGTGTCCATTCAGGAAATGCAAATAAAAAAAAATTTGCAAATAAAAAAAATTTGAATAAAAACAAGTGGAAGGAAACCTCAGTGCCGAGAGGGAGACGAGTTCATGTGTTTGAGCGCGCAGCGTTATCGAACACTTTGTGTTCATACAGTATGATTTCAGCTGATTTGAAATCAGTGCAGAAGACAAACGCTGTCTCTGAGCCAGGGTTAGAACAGGGTTAGAACAGGGTTAGAAGGGTTTTGCTTGTTAGAAGTAGTGAGTTTGTTTGTATGTTCTTGTTCATTGTATACAGACAAAAGCAACAAAAATGAATTGACAACACCAGACAATCCCTTCACGTTCACACACGTTATGTATTACGTATCCTGTAATAAATTTAGACACCTCAGATTGGTTAAAAATGTCTAAGGACTAATCAGTGTATGTTCTGATCAGGAGCGCAGAAAGATGCTCGTAAGGGAGGGCTGCCAACTGAACACAAAAGTGTAACGTCATTTATTTATTCATTTTTTTCCAGCAGCATCGGGACTCTATGACAATCAGTCTTAACACTCTGACAGCTAGATCAGTCTTAATCAGTAAAACACTCCGACGCTTACCCTCTTCCTTTCCTCCCACACACACAACAATTGTGTGTCCATTTTAAAAGTGCGTCTAACCTCTTGACCACATCCTTCTACTTCAAGTTCATCCGCCATCGCAGTTTCATGTAATCAGAGTAAACAACTAACAAATCACTCTGTTAGCGAAAGGCTGATTTAGTTCTATCGTAGGTTAATGGTAATCACAGAGACCTGCTCAGTGCACATGTGCTCACACACACACACACACACACACACACACACATATGAGTTCACAAGTGTATGAAAGAAATAGTCACTAACAGCACAGCGGCAGCATGTCCCAGGTCCTATCTGGAATTACAAGAAGAAGCCTTTATTCCTCACATACACATTATAGCACAGAGAAATTCTCTTCTTCACATATCCCAGCTTGTTAGGAAGCGCAGAGTTAGCCATGATACAGCGCGCATGGAGCAGAGAGGGTTAAGGGCCTTGCTCAAGCGCCCAACAGAAGCTCTTCTGATCAGTAACCCAGAGCCTTAACCATTGATCCATCACTGCCCTCTGTTTACAGGGCACCAAACTGTGGCATATTACTTCTACTTTGACTCATCTGAAATTCTCTTCTGCTGCTTATTCGCCATTTTTCCTTCCCAAAAGTATACTTTAGAGGTTTTAGCACGAGCGTCCCTGATCAGCTACTGTGCAGTGCTGAGAAAACGGTGTTTACTTCATAGCTAAGAGCATTTTTTCTTTAATTTCTACCATTTTGTGCTCTTTAGGAGAGATGTATTCTAAAACTATTCTAACAAAATTTTATAAAGTAACTGTAATCTGAATTTAGGTGTTACAAAATGTAACGAAGGCTGAATACAGTTACTGTATTTTTCAATTCTGAATACGCCGGTACAAGCCAACCCTGGTCTGAACTCACGCCTTTACACACTCGCTCACTATTTACTATACGAACTGTTCTATAGATTTAGAGCGCCATGTACAGGACAGCCACAAGGGAGACACCAGACTGCTCCCGAAATCATCATGACACTCCTGTATATAAAGAATTTGGACATTAAAAATTACCCATTATTTAAATTATCAGAAGCAGTTTTCTGTATTAAGTACACAAGCACCTCTTGTACACGTACCTGTACGTTTTTAAAATGATATTTATATACGGTACAGTAGTGAAAAGAAAATAGAAAGAAATCGCTATACATTATAGCTGAAATGGTGTGCATCAGTTATACACTGTACACCGTGGGTAATAATATCATGGCTTGCTTTTGTCAGTCTGATGGATGGCATTTTATGGATGCAGTAAACCAGAATCATTCATCCTTCTTTCCCACAGGTGTGTGTGTGTGTGTGTTTTATTGACGAGATGATATTTAATGTTTGCGCAGGTGGACGTGGTGCTGCGTGTTCAGGCAGGTCAGGTACAGGTGGACCTCGGAGGTGGGGATACGTGTCCTGGACCCGATTCATTCATCGGGATGTGTGTAAATCAGCCAGTTATTCAGTGCATTATGATTTAGATTTAGTGTTTCGATGTGGTGTGAGATGATGCTGTGCAGTTCCGTGTGGTTCAGTATTGTGAAAATAAATCTAGCAAGTGTAAATTATTATAACACGTCCACATGTACGCTACATCACATTGGGCGCACTTCTCGGGTTGATGAGATTGTTGTGCTTGATAATCTGATTTGTTAGAATAATGTAATTCGTATATATTTTTAAATTAGTCTAAAATATTACATTTGACTTGGCATTTGATTCCTGTCAGAAAAAACTCAGTCCAAACATGTACCTGAGAGTGACAGATGCATAGGCCACAACTCCTCATTATGACTGACAGGCACCATTTTAGTGCCACACCTCCTTACTGAGAGTTCACAGAGGACATGCCTCCTTCACTGAGACTGACAGGCACACTGGGGCAAATGAGGGAGTTACATGCCCACTGTAAGTAATGAGGAGGTAAAAGCGAGGCGTGTTTGGCTCTCTCCAAAGTGACCTTTGACACGGCCGGGCTGCGAGCTCCCCCTCTCCACGGCGACCAGCGGCTAAGGTAAACAGAGGGAGCAGTGTTGGAGCTGAATCAGCCAGTGTTTCCTCTCTGAGAGCTCTGAGAGCTAACACCATAGTGTGTGTGTGTGTGTGTGTGTGTGTGTGTGTGTGAAAGCACAAGCTTAAGAAAGACTAAAGAAAGAATGGCCAATTCACACCAAAAGTGCATCTGATGCATTTTTAGTTGCATGTTTTACAGCGCAGATGTGCTTCCTTTTTTCCCCTTATGATCCACACCAGATCCTCGAGGCACATGATGACTGGAAAAACACGACCACATCTGTCCTGCTGTTTGTTTGTTTGTTTGTTTGTTTGTTTTTTAGGAGTTTTTCTCAGTTGCATTGCATATGAGTGAAACACAGTGATAAAATGTTTTCATTAACAAATTGTTGTCACATAAGACGAATAAAACACTTCCAGATGCGCTGTTATAGGAAAATAATCAAATCGAGAGTGGTAAAAGTAACCCTGCTTCGCATCAGGCCACATCACACCACTTCATTGTTTATTGCGTTCCTATAACAGCACACCCCCAAGTGCTTTATCCTTTACAGAGTGTTACAGTTGGCTGAACTTCAGCTGTCCCGGTCCTCCATGTTCCTTAGACGTTGTTATACGTCTGGGATTCAATTTCCTGGATTTCTGTAAAAAGAGAGTGTGTAAGAAAGGGGGAGATGGTTGGAGAGGTGGAGAGAAAGGAAAATGGGCCAAGAGATGAAAAGAGTGAGAGAGACAGGAGTGAAAAGAGTGTGGGAGAAGAGACAGAATAATAAAGTAACAGGATCAGCGCGAATGAAGAATGAAAGATGGATATGGGAAGAGAGGGATGAGAGGTATAGGTATGAGAGGTAGAAAAAGAGAAAGAGGGAGAGCCCATTCATTGAGAACAGAGCTGAAGAGATGAATATCTGTGTGGAGAGAGAATGCTGAGAAATTCCACATTATTGTGAACGAGCTTTGTTTCTGATGAGTCTGTTTTCCCATGAGCACTTTGGATGATCGAGGTGAATAGTGATAAAGCCTTTTAGTGTGTGTGTGTTGTGCAGGTACAAGTGTTTTAGCACGGGGTGCGCAAATGAGAAATCACTAAGCTAAAGAAAAGTAGTAGCTAACGTAATGTTATAATGTATGGCCAGCTAGTTAGCTAGTTCAGTGCATTGATGTTTATCTTGCGGTCGCAACTATATAGCGTATAACTCATTTAAAGATGTGATACTTTGTTTACTTCTGATGCTGTGAGCGGCCATGTTGATTTGACATGACTCCGTAAGTTGCGACCTAACAAGGGCCGAACATGGAGGCGTTTTTTTTTTTCTTCACTTTCTCTGTCAAATAGGCGGCGGTTTAGGTCGTAACGACGTAATTCCACACAATGAATTACCAGTTACAAGGTGAGTCGAATGCAGCATAAGATTTTATTCGATTTTAGTTGGGTCTTTATTTTTTTCTGGATATTTTTAACCCGTGAGGTGAGTGCGTGTAGTAAGCAGCAGATTTCTATGATTGCTGTGTGCTGCTTTTATTTTCATCAGTGTTCCTGATCCTGAAAAGGTCATCCATCATTCATACACGCTGATTTATCCTCGTAGTATAAAGTTCTACAGTCATCCTCTCGAGTTCTTCCACTCCAACCTTCACACACCATGTCTTCATGGAGCTCGCTTTGTGCGCAGGGGCATTGTCATGCTGGAAGGTTTGGGCCTCTTAGTTCCAGTGAAGGGAAATTGTAATGCTACAGCACACAGAGACATTCTGTACAATTGTGTGTTTAAACTTTGTGGCAACAGTTTGGGGAAGAACCACATATGAGTGTGATGATCAGGTGTTCACATGCTTTTGGCCATATAGTGTAGCTCGTGCTGTAGGTCGATGAACAAGGAAGTTCTTCACACCACCATAAAGTGCATTAATTATAAACATACACAACATAACACAAATCTCCAACTGACTGTATTATGTTTTATTTATATTGTATTATGTTTTCACGGTTGTTGAACCTCCGTGTCTTTCGAGCAGCTATGAATAAAAATGATCCAGACATGAAATCGGCTTGTTTCAGGCATCCAGGTTACTCAATTGGTTTAATTTAAAGCAGTCACGGGGTTTTAAACACTTAACAGATAAAAAGTGGTAACAAATGTACAAGTACAGGGTGTCCTGTAAGTCCAGCACCATAGGGTTAATGGATGTTGTTCTAGTTTTACAGAATGTGACGTATGAACAAGGAAGAACAAATCCCAATAATACTGCTCATAGGGATTGGTGTATGGAGGAAAATGGTGGATGTGTTGATCAAGTTCTATAAATAAAAGCTGCCAGACCTGGAACAGTCTCGATATAAAACTGTATATGGGACACCCTTTATATAAAACTGCGAGAATGTCTTAAGAACACTTTGCTCTCGCTCTCTCTCTCTCTCTCTCTCTCTCTCTCTCTCTCTCTCTGTAGCTGTTGGAGAAGCAGCGAGGCATGGAAAGCATGGTGGAGCTGCTGCAGTTGTACTCGGAGCAGGACGAGGCGTACGGCGATCTGGTGGAGGCCACCACTGAACTCTACCACTACCTGCTGCAGCCCTTCAGAGACATGCGAGAGCTCGCCATGCTGCGGCGACAGCAAATAAAGGTCAGAAACGCGCGCACACACACACACACACACACACACACACACCCACACACACACCATAAATATTTAAAGATGTACACCAACAAACCTGTTTACAAACACCAGCAGTTTAATACATGCTCACAATAAATGACCTGTGCGTACAACAATCAAATGCACCCGTGTACACACACACACACACACACACACACACACACACACACACATACACTGACTCACTCACACTATCTACTTGTGTGAAGGGACTGCTTTTGTACATTCATTTTTTTGTTTGTTTTTTTTTCCCCAGAAGCAAAATTAAATCCATTTCAGTTCCAGGTTGTTACACTACAAAATGTGGGAAACATCAAGGGGGTGAATACTTATGCACAGCACTTTAGGTATCCAATTTCAAAATGTATATTGTACTAACAAATCAGTAGACCCATTGGAAAAGGAAGCTAAATTTGTAGATTGATTGGATGTTAAAATCCATTAAAATCCATTTTAGTGTCAGTTATGTGTATAAGTGTAGTTATAAAAGCACCTGAAAAACATCTCATGGTGAATATATTGTACTGTATTGTGAATATAATGCCGTCATTTTCGCCACTCCTAGTGCAGTCGCTTGTACGCTTTGATCTCTTTCCAGTTTTCTCTCTTTAATTTTGTTTCAGGATACGTTGTTTAATCTAAGCGGTCATGACCTCCTGTTTGCGCCGGGTTGCCATAGTGACCTTCGTAAGCTACTGGGTAATTCTATTAAGGGCAGTGTGTGACTGGGGATTGGGACAGAGCGAGAGAGTGATAGAAGACACAGATGGGATAGAGAGTGAGACTTAACAGAGACAGGATGCGAGACACTCCACCAGGTAGAGAGACACAGAGAGAGAGAGAGAGAGAGAGAGAGAGAGATGCGAGTGTAGCAGTGTGAGCTAGGACTCCTGAGAGTGGAATGTTTTTAGGATTTTTTATGATCACATTGATTCCTGATTACATTTTGGAATTGACCCAAACAGGTTCAAGATCACAGCGTGATCAAATGTCTGAAATAGTTGTTCTTCAATAGCTTCCTTCACATTCCTCATACAGAGACGTTACTCACACTTTCAAGTTCAGAAACTCAAAGGCCTTTTTTTTTTTTTTTTTTATTTTGGCTAGCCACGATTTTTTCCATCAGTCCATGTGTGCATGTGTTTGTCAAGGTCACAGTGAGGTCAAATGTCTGAAATAGTTTTTCTTCAGTAGCTTTGTTTCTGGCTTAAAAATTAGTAACAAGAAGCATTAGACTTGCGTCAGCATCAGCGTCACGTTCTGCTTGTATTTGTTAAACAGCAACACATTTTTTTTTTAATCCGTTTATTATTAAGCTTAGGTTTTGTGGCTTGTCCTCCATAGCAGTCCCTGTGAATGAGCTGTTACTATAGCTGTTAGCAGAAATTATTCAAGTCAAGCGGCTTTTTCTTGTCATTTCATCTATATAAAGCTGGTACGGTACACACTGTAACGTAACAATGTTCCTCCAGGACCATGATGCTACTTCCAGACAGACAGGAGTTACTCGTAAAGTGAACTGCATTGAGTATAACTATTGCACACTGCATACACTGTAGTGAGTGTCTTTACTCTGCTACAGCTTTACACTGTAATGATTTATAATCACGCTATCGTGTTCCCTTTCGGTTCCTCATGCCGTCTCAGGAAGTTTTTCTTCACCACCGTTGCTATCTCTGGCCTGTTCATTAGGGATCTAATTCTACATCTGGAATTCTGTAAAGCTGCTTTGGGACAATGCGTATTGTTAAAAGCGCTTTACAAATGAAATAAACGGAATTGAATGGTTCTGTTCTGATTATAACAGTAAAGTGTGTGTAGATAGTGAGGCGGTGAATCGGCGCCATTCTCCTGCCGGCTCCGTGTCAGTGGCTTCACCCTAAACAGAGTTAGTTATAGCATTGGAGTTCACCACACACACACACACACACACACACACACACACACACACACTGCTCTGTAATGTTGATGTGCTCGACAGCGAGCTCAGTTGTAAGTCCTTATTGACTGGAAGCCAAGCACATTAACTGATTATGTGGATCCGGTTTCGTTATTGGAATACTCTCACTTTTTCTTCCTCACATTATTTTACTCAAACCACTTTTGCACACCTTTTAAAAATAAATGTGGCTGTGTTTTGTTTTTTTCTTTGCCCTCTACATACAGCTGCTGTGAAAGTTTATATTGGTTCAGATTGTCATCAGAAGCAAAAATGGTTGCAGCGTTGCATTTGAAGCTCTTCTGATGTGTTCTGTTTATTTAGTGTGTGAGACCAGCACATCACAGTGGGAGACTAACACACAGGCTGTTAACCTTGGGGTCGTGACCCTACATGGGGTCGGCTGAGATTCAGAGACCGAAGCGCTGAGGCCCCTCATTCTGGGACAGAGCTGTAGCACCAAAGCTGCACTGTAGAAACGACCAAAATACACATCTCTAACTAGTGTTACATGAGTTACTAGTGTTACTCATGTTACTCAACTAGTGCTACTTTGTCTCTCTGACTGTCTGTCTGTGTGCTGTCTCTCTCTCGCTTACACTCTCTCTGCCTCTCTCTGTTTGTCTGTAGGTCTCTGTCTCTGTCTCTCTTAGCCTGTCTGTCTGTCGCTCTCTCTCTGTCTGTTTCTCTCTTGCTCTGTCTCTCTCTGTCTGTTTCTCTCTTGCTCTGTCTCTCTCTGTCTGTTTCTCTCTTGCTCTGTCTCTCTCTGTCTGTTTCTCTCTTGCTCTGTCTCTCTTTCTCTGTCTCGCTTTTGTTCTCTCTCTATTGGTCACTGTCTCTGTGTATCTCTCTCTCTCTGTTGGTCTCTTTGTCTGTCTCTGTCTGCCTCTCTCTCTCTCTCTCTCTCTCTCATTCTCTCACTCTCTCCTGTTCTCTTTCAATTTCTGTCACTCTCTGTCTCCCTCTCTTTCTCTCTGACTGTCTGTCTCTCTCTCTATCTCTCTCTCTCTCCTTCTAAAAGGCCACTTCACGTCCTCTTAGAATCTTTGCTGTCTTTCTCGTTGCGTCCCATGCGACGTTACGGCTCTGCGCTCGCCTCGTCTCCCTGCAGTCCATTCTTTATTCCAGAATCTGCTATGGATTAACCAGCCTGCCAACAACACACTCCACCATAACCCTGGCCTTGTGTTTTTATTTCTTTTCTTCTGTAGTGGATTTGTTAGCTTATTGCTTAGCAGCGAGGCACAGGGAGCTGTTCTGCGTCAGGAATCCTGCCAGCAGCCGAGCTTTAAACCTTGGCATAAAGATCCGTGCTGCATGAGACGACTGGCTTAAAGCGTGACTGTGCTCTCGTTTACACTCTGGCCTGCCCTCTAAAGAGGAGCTATTAGAGCTGAAATGTGGAAAAAAAACAACTTAATTCTACTCCCATGAGCCAGATGATTGTTCTGTCGAGCTCCTGATTCAGTAATTATGTGATATATTCGTGATTATTAAGCATGCATTAACAGTATCAGCTTTGGATTGATATTATTTCAGATGATGGACTGGTATATTGATTGTGCTCTGGTGTACTGTCGTGTTTTCTATCCGTACCACAATGGCACTGACTGATCATTATTCCCATCTTAAGTGCATCATTAAGTCAAAGAAACTAGCAGATTTCAGGGTGTCCTTACCCTGCGTTCACACTAGCGTACAACAAGTCACTCGCGTCACTTGAAGTTTGTCGCTTGTGGGCGTGTAGCCAGTGTTTCTGTAGTCGCTTGTGGGAGTGTACCGTCCGTACAGCGCTTTTAGTTATGATAAGAAAGGGAAGTAGCCAAAATGTAGCCTACAGCACACGGTTTACTACAGTATACGATTTAATTTTGTTTAAAATATATTCAAAATGTCTTCTAATATTTTAATAAAGTGAAAAAAAGCATGAAAATTGCTCATTTGATTTCTGTACCATGTTTCATAGTAGCAAACTGTACTGGCTACAAACACTCTCCTGAGGCACCAACGTTCCCTGAGAGTTCTTTCAAAGCTTCATTTTTATTCATAATAAGAGATTGACAGGATAAGATGAAACCACGGTTATACATTTTTCTTCCTTTTCAAGCAGTCAAGCAGTACTTAGCAACCGAATGCAGGTAGGAATTAAAGTTGTGAGTCGGGGAAAAAAAAATGTCGTACCACATGTGCTATAGTACGAGGTCCGAGGAATCGTTCTTGCCAATCATTTGGATTTGTCACTTTACAGCGTGATCCGTAATTTGCATAAAGAACATAGAAAGTGAATAGTTGTGTCACTCAGACAGATTTTGTCACTCGCTAGTGTGAAAGCAGGGATTGGATTATTTTACATGCAAACCTGTAGGAAGCCATCTCAAGGTGACAGGAAAGCAGATGTTTAAACAAACAAAAAAAACAAACAAAAAACAAACAAACAAACAAAAACGCTGCTGCCACCATGTTTTGGTCACAGTGGAGTTTCTAATGTTGAAAAAAGTTTCAGAATTGATGTCAAATGCCTTTTTTTTTCTTCCCCTTAATCTTTCGACCAGTCAGGTCGCAAGGTTGAGACATACTAGCAACTGTTATCTCTTACACTGTGTCAGCTATAAATAGTCGTTCCCTCCACCTCTTTTTTTTTTTTAAATAGCTTTGACAGCTTTTCATGTTACAGAGAAACCTCTAAACTCAAAGCTCTCTGTCCTGAAGACTTAAAAACTTATTTACTCGTTTACCTCTGGACACTGGAGACTCCTTCCATAAATGTTCTTAAACAGCGACACGTATTTCTCTATTTGGGTTTATTTATTTAATTCCCTCCACCAGGGAATTAAATACATTAGGGGGGGTGTCTTGTACTCTGGAGCAATAAATTTCCTAGGAAACAGAAAGTATTGTACTTAAACATGTCGGTGATGCTTATAAACTTCAATATATGCCTTCACTGTGTTTGTGGTAGCTTTATTAGCATGGCTTATCACTCCAGTTTTGGATCTTATGTACATACTTATATTTCAGTGTACATTTGAGTATTAGTGCACTGTAATAACCCTGACCTACTTAAACACACATAATCTCTTGACACAAACCGAGACAAGCTGTATGCAAATATGGCCTTTTTCCCTAATTTAGACGGTTGGTGCGCCCTCTATACTCACTATTCAGGTCTGTGTAATGCAAACACAGCAGTGTGTGTGTTTGTGTGTGTGTGTGTGTGTGTGTGTGTGTGTGTCTGTGTGTGTTTGTGTGTGAATCCAGCAGTTTTGCATGCGTTTTGCATGCCGTCAATGGACTGATAGTAGCAGGGAGGCTGGAGTTTAAAGACACGTGCCAATATGACAGTCTCACACATCCGTGTGAGAGCTCACACTTTCAGGAGCTCGTGTGTAGCAAAAACACACACACACATGCGAGCGGAGCGTCCTTATCAAAACACACACATGCACTCAACCGTAAACAGCTCACACTGTGACCACCTGCTATTTGTGGTTAAACAAAGCCCATTCTGTAGCCAACATTTACTCCATATTAACGTTTTTTTCTTTTCAGCTATAGTTAGCGCATAGTGACATGTCATTATGTCATTCCTTACAATAAACACATTCATTATTCCCTAAGAAAAAACCTACCGATATTTTATTGAGAGTTATTTTAAGCATAGTGAGGAAGAGGCAGATTGGCGTATTTATACACAAAGACGTGGCCTGAGTGGAATAGAAGCAGGAAGTGGGAATTGGGTGAGAGGCAGGACATCTGTTACAGACTCTGTGAGTATTAAAGGAGTGGTTCTGTCACTTGTACCAAATGGGCTTGATCAACTGACTTGCAGCAAATATTTTATTTGGGGAAAACCTGGAGGGAAAAAAAAACGGTCACATGGTGAAATTTTCTATTTTTAGGCTTTCCTGTAGTAACATATTTCAGCCTGGGGCATGTAAACATTATAACTGTAACATTAACTAATTAAAAAAAAACTAAACAAAAAAGCCAAACAGAGCCTTATAATCCTTATTAATCTTTTTTTTTCTTAAATTTCTTAAATTTTTTAAAATATTTTTTATATATGTATTTATATAATTTCTAATACATTTATTGATATTATTATTTATAGAATTTTACTTTACACACACAGATATATAAATATATAATTCTGACGAAGTAGTCGTATCTGTAGAACTACTTTGGTGAAATATTATAATGTATTGTATATGATATGTGAGCTCCATTTCTGAAGGCTAGAGCACAAGCCTTCACTGTGACTGATTAAGTTATTGGCAAAGCTTGCTCCATCTTACGTCTACCAGATGAGTGGACTCGTTATCCCTGGCTCTTTTGTAAAGGTAATGAAGCTACAGCCTGAACATATGGCACCTGATCCTCCCTCTACCGAGTGCATGCACGAATGAATGAAAGCGTGGATGGAATGAATGAGTGATGAAATCAGTGGGTGGTGGACGCACAGGGGAACCACATGCCCCCAGCGAATGAGGCATTATGGGGTGGGGCTATCGAGTGACAAAGACGTGCACCGTCGCTATCGTATTTCTGACAGGACCCGAGCACGAACATGAATAAGATATGTGTCAGGTAAGATGTAGCAGGGCAGAGATCACGTACAGCCTCCTGCTGAAGTGGGAATGACCAGACACACACACACACACACACACACACACGTATCTCGCACTCGGGCGCAATCGGGCAGGTGACCTTTTGCCATCACACAGTGACTCCGATCCTCGATGGTTCACGCTATAATGAACAAACTCTAACATATGAAGCGCAGTGTTAGCACCAGTCTCAGCACTGGCTCGATTTTCTGAATATATTGCTAATGATTATTGTACTATGGCAGATGAAAGATCTTTATAAAACAGTTACTTACGCATTCTGTAGTTATGTCTTTATTAAAGATGCTAGTGAAGTTCTAATAAACCAGACTTGCATGTTGCCATGTAAGCACTGTCTAGGGGTTTGGATGCAGAGAGAAAAATTTAGCCAAGATAATATAACTTTCAAAATTTTTTTTTTTAACAGAATCAGAAAGGCAGTATTAAAACAATGCCAAGAAAGAAACAAATTCCTGAAAAAAAAAATTATAACAGAACTTAACAGAGAGAAATGCTGCATTCTACAGATGTCCATGATTGGCTAGTGTTGATCTGATTGACAGGGGAGAGAGTATGCTCCTCCCACCCAGAGAGCACGGCCAGCGTTGCTCTCTCGACTCTCAGTCACGGATGGCTGTGGCATCGTTGGGATTCAAACTCGTGATCTGCATGTTGATTTAATATCACATGCTGAACTTGGGGTTGTGGAGACTCCTGAACTGAGGGGGCATTTTCTTTGGTTTTTCTTAGTCGGAAATTCGGAGGGTTAGTCGAGTTCCTTAAAGTTTTCTGACACGGGAAAGTCTTCAGAAAGAGGACTATTCTGTTTCACTCGCGTTATCCTCAGATTCCTGCTCTTGGCTGACAGGAGTAGGACCAGATATGGTCTTTTCCTGTTGTAGTGCTTGTAGCTCAGTGTTCAAAGTATTGTGCGTTCTGAGATGCTTTTCTGTTTAACACGGTTGTAAAGAGTGGCTGTTTGAGTTAACTGTAGATTCTGTGAGCTCAAACCCGTCTGGCTATTCTCTTTTTACCTCTCTCATCTACAAGGCATTTTTTGATAATGATCCTTATGATTGCCGCTGGTTCATATTTGAAAACAAGGACGCTTGTTATTAATTTAGCAATTCATTCAACCCTATGTGTACACACCCATCAGTCCGTTTGAGTCTTTAATTCTGCTGTTCTCTACCACATGCCTGTGTGTGGTTGCTACACATGTATAATTTAGTGTGTTTTGGCTAGCATCGCATGTCTGAGACCACAGCTAGGCGTTGGCGCTTAAAGAGGAGAAACCGTGACCCTGCGGATGGTTATGATTATAATTACCATCCAGTTCATCTATGAAACCTCATTACGTCATCCCCCCAGTGCATGATGGGTACCTGGTACTCCAACATGACATCAATGCGCAGTCCTGCATTGTGTTTTCTGCATCAGAACCTCGTCTTAGTTCATCTCAGGTTTGCTTTTCTCCTCTCCACTTATCCACGCTTTTGTATTTTAGCAGCATGTTTGATTATGAGAATGTGAGGAATGTTGGAAAAACAGAAGAGAGAGTGAAGCGCATGGTGCCAGTCGCGTTGCGCGTCTGTGCCATCTCAAATAAAAGATTCCTGAGCTGTGAGTTCACGTCTAACTCACGAGACTTAGGTAAAGTCTCACTCTTGCTTTCTCTACACATCTCTCGCCTTTGAACGTAAAGAAATCTCATAGTGGCAGATCCTCTTATGTTCAGGTACTGCAGAAGTTAAAACCGTGTGTGTGCGTGGGCACGTTTTTATATCTTGGTGGGGACCAAATGTCGCAACAAGGATAGGAATATCTGACATTTGTGGTCTCCACAAGGAAAACTGCTCTTTTATTTTTACTTCAGCTTTTATTAAAAAAAAAAAAAAAAAACTAAAAGAGCCCAAAGGTTTCATTTTAGTTACTGAGGTAAGGGTTATGGTTAAATTTAGGTGTAGCATAGCTTAGCAGCATTAATAATTATATCAATGAAAGGTCCTCACAAGTTTAGACAAACACGTATGTGCGTACAAGTGATCTACTGTAGGCCACAGCAGCATCTGTTTTGCATTAGAGTATTTTTAACCATGTGGATACAGAAACCCTGCCTGGGTGTGTACGTTCGTGTCTAGGAAGTTCTCACACACACACACATCCACACACACTTGGAACTTGTTTCAGTGAAAATTTCCAAGAAGACAGATAAATGAGGAAGAGCTGTGTTTGTGTTTGAGTCTGGGAGAGAGTCACTCTTAAACTTCATGCAGCTCTAAGGCATGGCAGTCAAAAAGCTCAGGGTCTGATAGATCTTATCTCTTTTGTTTTTGGAAAGTTTCTTAGTAGGCATGCTTTCAGGGGAAAAAAAAAAAAGAAAATATAGTATACAGTGTAGTAAAAATGAAGCGAAGAGAAGTGGGATGTTTTGGAAAGAAACTGTACAGTGCAGTTATACGAAAGAAAACCTAAGAAAAAAGCAGCTGATTGTTTTGTTTATCAGCTTCGTATCATCCGAACGAGGGGTTTCTAATTTTCCAGTGGTGACACAGCAGAAACAGACGTCATCTTTAATGACCACTCTGTTAGCTTTATAGTTGCTATGGCAACACCTTGAAACCTTGAAACACTGCCTGAGCCTTAAAAAGCGCATAGGATGAATGTTTTGATTTATTCCTGTACAGATTTTGAATATCAAAATCTTTGATTATCCTTTATCAATTTTTGGACAATGTAAGTCTTATATTTTTCTCTTTATCACTATTTATATAAAATTTCTTTTTCTTTTTTTAATGCTTCAGATTTGAGCAACAAACCGAATTGAATTTTTACGTCGTAGTTTAAGACAGGCACCTGATTCCCAACGTATGTCATAGAAATATAAAAAGAAATCAATATATGTATGCACACGACTTTGTCTAATATCTCAAACACATTTCATCATTCATTCATGACATCACTAAAAAGTGTCAGTTACTGAGGTAGTGACAAGAAAACACGAGTCACAACAACTACTTTCCCCCCAGCGTTCAAACAGCCATTCAGTGCCAATTCTGAAAACAAACAAACCTCTCAATAGGGATATGTTTATCTTACGAGGTGCGACCGGTTTGTAGAGAACCCTGGATTACGTTCTTTGCTGCGAGTGCTTAAGCGTTTTTATGATTAGGCTAATGCAAAAACTAAACCAAACACTTTCCTCACTTTGGTGTCACAGCACCTGCTAGGGAACAAAAATGGTCCAAAAAGAAATGGGTGAAATTTTTGTGTGGCTCTTTGTCTCTCAACAACTTGTTTTTCCAGTCTTTTGGTGTTCCTCGTCACTACATCCAGCTGTGATTTATAGCCGTGTGTGTGTGTGTGTGTGTGTGTGTGTGTGTGTGTGTGTGTGTGTGTGTGTGTATGAGACAGGTGCAAGTTCTTGCTCACATGTTTGTGACCTCACAGGTGAACTGACCTTAGGCTAAAAGAGAGAGAGAGAAAAAAAATGTTTTCTCTGAATCCGGTAACTGTCAGGATACATAGAATCTCACTGGTGCTACGCAGCCTGTGAGCTTCTCAGTGTCTTTACTTACTAAGTAGGCTAAAGCTGTCTAAGGCCTCAGGGGGAGCGATAATTAAAGTGTTCTTGTTTACGCAAGTTATAGCCTGGAGAAAGACCGTCACTAAGCAGGTGACAGTAGTAGGCTTTAGTGCTCTTAGTGCAGAGCTCACACGCTCTCAGCTCGCCAAATAAGAGGGAGGCCGGTGTATGTCAGCTTGGTCATGAATTTCCCTGCTTTCTGTGTCATCTTAGAAATATGCACACATGGTCTGTGTGTCAGGAACTAAAGAAGTACACAGGTGCTGGATGAGTTCCTGGTCTGTGTTTCCACAACACCACAGGAATCGTGACCATGATGAAAGAAATGTTCTGTATTATTTTACTTCATTGTGCTTAGAAGATATTGATGCACACGGCTAGCTGCACATGGCCCAGTTTTACACTTCAACTCTGATTCTGTTCCTTGCTGTAACTAACATGATGTAAGAAGCATTTTTATTCAAAAGCATTACAGAACCATTATGTAGTCATTTACAGTGGCAAACAAGAAGATATCAAGAAGGTTAAACAAGAGCTAAAAAAAGATTCCCAAAGGTTCTCGTCACTTTGACTTGTATGCTGTGCAAAAACAGCTCTGGTTCCTCCAGTGGAAACGTACCTGAAGTTCCCGAACTGAGTTTCTGAAAAGGGTCTGGCAGCCAGTGATGTACTACAAATTTATTTGTTCCCGGTTCCTGGTGTGAGGGTGAACACAGGCTTCCTCAGACCAGGATGTGATAACAGGATGAGAATGTGATGGCTGTGTTGTTAAAATTCTGCAGTAAGTGCATGTACTGTGGAACTCTCTGTTTAATCTGTGTGTGTGTGTGTTTTGTGTTCAGATCTCTCTGGAGACAGAGTATCTGGGCCCGCGCCGGGTAGAGGCACTCAGGAGGGAGGATGAGGATTGGCAGAGGAAGGCCCATACCGCAGTGCTGTCTATCCAGGACCTCACTGTGAAGTACTTTGAGACTACGGCACGGGCACAGAAAGGTATTAAAACACATCGACTGTCTCTCTCACTCTCTCTCTCTCTCTCTCTCTGCACACATAAACGGCTTGATAATTTCCCACCTAAACCATGTACACGTGTGTACAGCCTCATATTTACCTGCTGAACTGAGGTACAGTGAGGATTACAGCTCACAGTAGTGTGCAAAAATCTAGACCACATCAATTTTTAGTGTCAGAACTAACACCAGAACTGTACAAGAACTGGATCAGTTCTCTCACGTACAGCGCCTTGTAGTTTTATAAGAAAATCAGCTGGACAGTTGTTTCAGGGACATTTGTTCTGGAGTCTTTGGTTGTTTCACTTGTTTGTATAGCTTTTTGTTAAAAATGGATTAAAAAAATCCATGATTTTTGAGTAAAGAGAGAAAAAAAAATAGTTTATGATGTTCCCGAACCTCTGTGAGTCACACTCTTTTGTGTTTGATGAGTAATTACAGATCTGTGACTCCATATAGCCAGAGAAAACAGGAAAAAAACAAAACAGGTTGCTAACTCGTCTGTGAGTACCGCCAGGTTCTCTTGAAGCCATTGATGCTATGGTACTCAGTGCTGCAGTCTCTGTCACACTGGGACCAAGAATATATCCTCGTATTCCTGACACGTTAGACAGCAATGCTAGTTTTTCCTCATGAGACCGTCACTAGTCAATAACACTTCCAGGAAGTGGAGCCGCAGGGGCTGTGTTTAGGAACGTTCTCACCAGCTGTCTCACTGCACACGTCTCACTGCACCCGTCTCACTGCACCTGGTAAAATGTGCCTCCTCTAATAAAGATAAATAATAAATAAACACAGAAGCATGCATCTAGTTTTTAAAATGCTCCCATGCATCCACATGAAGTATTTTATGAAATGTAACTAAGGCAGTTGCATCAAGAGGAGTCCTAGTTAATGCACTGAGGACAAACAAATTGAATAACGATGTATGTATTTTATCTCAGTGATGTACGAGCGCATGCGAGCTGACCAGAGGAAGTTCGGGAAGGCAGCGTGGGGCGCAGCAGTGGAGCGCATGGAGAAACTGCAGTATGCTGTTTCCAAGGAGACGCTGCAACTGATGCGCGCCAAAGAGATCTGCCTGGAACAGAGGAAGCATGGGCTGAGAGAGGAGGTATCACACATGCACATGTGTTTCCACCACAAACACGTGTACGTAAGCGTATAATATCCTGAACTTTTTTTTTTTTCCCCCTCGGCTTCTGTCTCAGATGCAGGGGCTACAGGGTGGGGAGGATGCGATGGCGCGTCTGGACCAGTTAGAGGCGCTGTACTATGAGTTGCAGCTGCAGCTCTACGAGATCCAGTTCGAGATCCTGAAGTACGAGGAGCTGTTGCTGACTGCGCAGCTGCAGAGCCTGCGCAGACAGATGACCGGTTAGTCACCTCATTAAGGGTCATCCATGATGGTTCGTTTAATACCTTAAAATCGCCTACAGGTGTCTGATCTGTCATGAGCGAGCATCTGCGTGCATGTGGGATTTGAGCCCGCCTTTCAGTCGATTCATCGGGCCTCTCACTAGCAGCTGTTTTAAAAACATCTTCGTGTGTGTGTGTGTGTGTGTGTGTGTGTGTGTGTGTGTGTGTGAGAGAGAGAGAGAGAGAGAGAGAGAGAGAGAGTGTGTGACTCATGCTCTGAGCTGCTCCCTTGCACCACATGCTGGACAAAGAAACACACCAGGCTTCAAATATCAGTAAAGACAGAACCAAGGAACGTGAAACTGGGGTTTGTCATGAAGTCAGAAGAATCGTGACCGCTTTATATGAAAGAAAATATTTTAGTTTTAGATTGTATAATATTTGTGTCAAATTTTGAACTTGGATTTTTGATGACCGTCTATAGTCAACTATTAACCTTTAACAGACAAAAATAATTAATAAATAAAAAGGGGGAAATTACTGAATGAAAAAAATCATAATAAAAAATAATAATACTAAAAATGAATGCTAGTAATTAACACTAATAAGAATGGCTAGTGTTTTGTATCTCAGCTGAAAAGCTGTAATGTAATCTTGTTGATTTTGCATTGTAGCCAGCTAACTACATTTTGTTTGTGTCGTTTGTGTGTTTTGTGCACAGAGAGGCAGGACGAGGTTGTTTACTACGACACATACGAAAGCCCTGACGCCCTGCAGGCCACTGACGACGCGTCTCTCGCTCCTGCGCCTCTGAGAGACGAGGTCACCCAGCTGCAGCAGAGGACGCGGCAGCTAGAGGCCAGGAGGGGACGCATCACTGCCAAGAAAGCCTACCTCAAAACCAAAAAGGTACCGGCCAATCGCAGCACAGACCTGAATACATCACACTTACACAGGTGCTGCTGCTCTTGTCTGTCCAGTGGAATAGCACAAGCACACAGATTTTGAGTTCCTCAAAAGGTTCCCGATGTGCTTTGTGTGTTCTCGAACAGGTTCACTAGTATGTTATACTCTACAATGACTCACTGAGTCGAATTTGTTGCTATGTCTGATGTATCTGATTTCTGTTTGCTTCATTAAAAAAAAGGTTTGCACGATAGGGTGTCATGTGGCGCAACAGAAGAATGTTCTCCCCTGTCAGTTAGAGCGACTGTAGCCAGTTGGTGTGTGTGTGAGCTCATGCATGTGGAAGAGATCAGTTAGCATGTCCTCTGAGTGTGTTAGCCTGCACCGTGATGTCGCAGTTCAGTAAGAACTTGCAGCAGAGCTGCACATGTCTCAGGGGAACCACATGCCAGATCTGAGCCTCCTCGATTGGTAGGTAGAACTAGCTAGTGGGTCGGATTTGGAAATTTGACACCCACTTTTCTTCCAAACGTAAGTGTTGATGTCACCCAACATACAGGCTGTGCTGTGGCTTGGCGGCTTGACGGTTTGATGATGATCAGGTTGCAGGTTGAACATTCTGACAAGCTTTTTTTGTTTTCCTCAGGAAATCTGCATTGTCAATCACACCCAGAAACTGCAGCAGCGCCAGAGCGGCCAGGACCACGACTCCCAGCATGCTTTGCGGCAGGTGTGTGGTTTTTCTTTGAAAACGAGCTACTCCTTTATAGTAAAATGTATAGGAGTTGTTTATTAATTCACTTAGTTCACACCACAACAATGTTTGCGATTCTGATTGGTCAGAAGGTGTTGATTTATTTCCTGTAACAGCAGCTCTGACAGTAGTGCCAGCTGTAATCAAATCACAGGTTTCTATATGAATGCGCTCGTTCTGCCACGTTATCGTTTCTGTGGTAGCAACCTACATAGCAACTTGTATAGCGGACCTTCCGCAAGACTAATAGTAAATAGATTAAAAACGTGTTATTGTTGATATGGTTTTCTGTGAGGAGACGTTTATTTAGCGTTTATTTAAAGAAGTCTCAAGCCAGAAATCATATTAACCTCAAGAGAGAGAGAAAAAAGAGAGGCTCGAGAAGGAGCAAGTGTTCGTAGCTGTTATAATGTAAATAATAACAGGAATTTGCTTGTATTGTAGACATTCCAAAATATTAAATGTAAAAATAAAATGATAAAAAAGTACAATGCATTGTTCTGAAAATTAGTTAGTAAACTGCTGAGGGATAAAAGGAATAAAACACAGTAACTGTGTTTACAGTTTACAGTACAGTTTACAGTTTACAGTAACTCTGCTACACCACACTTCACACTGTTGATTATTCTGCTATAACAATCGCCCCCAAGTGTTTTATTTCTCACATAATTAACTTCACGTGTAGATTCTGATTTTGTAATTCCTGAAAGATTAGTAACATGACGTGAACCTGTACGTTATTCTGCAGCAGGATGAAGAAGAGGAGGAGGTGAGGAATACACGAGTCAGCCAAGAGAGACAGAAGACATTGGACAGACTGCGCAGCTTTAAACAGGTTTATTATTTTTCTGGAAATCAATAAACACCAGTGAAAAAGCAGTTAAATATCTTCTGAGATGTTGAACTTTTTGTTTGTTTTTCCATCCCACGTAGCGCTACCCAGGCCAGGTCACCCTGAAATCCACACGCCTTCGACTAGCACACGCTAGAAAGAAGAACGGCGCTGCCCAAACAACCGCGAAAGCGGCCCAGCCCCAGACGCAGGTGGCGAGCGTGCAGACGGACGACGCCCCGGCTTCTCTGAAAGACTCCACTGCTGTCCCGGAGCTCCAGAGACCTGAAGGATTCATGTCTTTACCCTCAAACATCCCGCCCATCCCAGAGACGCTCGGGCCGTCCTCCTTGCCCCCACTCACTGAGCGGAACGTTCTGGACTCTTCCACATCTCCAATCTCTCCCCCTCCTCCCCCTCCACCTCCTCCACCTCCTCCTCTCTCTCTGGAGGATACGCCCGGACCAGGACAAGGACAAGCGCAAGGACAGGGACAAGCGAGCAGCCCCGTGTCTCAACCCAAAGCAGAAAGTCCTCTCGGCCCGTTCTCCCCTCGCTTCTTCGACAGCAGTCAGCTGGTGAACGCGCGCAAAAAGCTGAGGAAGACGTCCTCTCTGGAGTCGTCCCAGTGGAGGAGAGGTGAGACGACAGGAAGTTCTTAAACTTTATTTATTTTTTTTTAATTTTCATTACTGAATTCTGTGCTGTAACTGATCATAGAGGATTCCTTCACATATGGCAGTATGGCAAAGGTTAGCTTTAACCGCATAATAAATGATATCCAGGCTGTTAATTTCCTTTAAAATTTGCATTCAGATTTGAATTACTTTAAGATTGACTTTTTAAATGTGTTCAAATATTCATATTTCTATGAATGAATATTACCAAAAACATGAAGAGAAAGTCATATCATGATTTTATCATAAATCATAAAGGCGCAGGAGCATCATGGACATTTCGACAGCCGTTTTTTTTTTTTTTTTTTTTTAGATTATGAAATGACTTGAATAGGTTTAATGTCTGTTTCTTTATGGCACATAGCTATGCAACAACTTGATGAAAGTGTCACTGTGTCACACTTAGCTAGCAAGGTTTTAGTCATTTTTAGGCAGACTGTTTTTACTAACGTTTGCTAAACTGTCCAGACAGAGAGGAAGAGAGAGATGTCAAAGGAAGTTACAAGCAGAAAAATCTAATTTTCACCAAATCCTAATCTTTGGTCTTTTTCGTCTGTTTGCTAGAATTCAGCCACAACAACGTCCGACAGCTTTTTCCAGACAAACGTTACGTTATCGCTCATTAACAGCGATTTAGAATCAAAGACTAACTATAAACACAGCCAATCGATTTTACTGTGCCAAGATAGCTAAAAAAAAAAAAAAAAAAAGACTCCACTCCAAGACAGCCATTTTTTTCTCCCTGACTTTTGAATTAAAATCGTTATTCTGCCCTCTTGTTTGATTTTCAGTCTCTCCTCATAAATGTGAGCATCAAAAGACGTTTCTAAAATCAGGTCTTTTAAATTTGACATGAGGTTCCACCCCTTTCAGAGATCTACCAAGCGTCAGAAGGAGAAGCTGTGCGTCCAGGCAGGACAAATAAAAGAGCTCACTGTCCAATAAACATTGAGATGTTTTGTTTTCTGTGCAAAACCCAGCCGCCCACACGCCATTCACTCCCGGTGAAGCTGTGCGTCCAGGCAGGGCGTAATGACGTTAGTCATGTAGTCCAATGAACGTTAATCTTTCATCCCATTACAACAGTGACTACACGAACACCTAACAGACACTAAGAGACGCACCGCATTCAATAACTGTGTATTAGCTCTGTGTCAGGGGCTGCAAAGGAGATTTTCACCCAGGCTGCGCTGTCCCCCGAAAACAGTTCAAGTTTAATGAACAAACAGCAACATATTGCAGTGAGATATCTGATCATTTGATTCACTACAATATTGAATTCCACCAACATTGATGAATAATATAGATGCTTTGGTTAACATTTCATTGCTGCATTTTAATGAAATTTTAGGGGAAGCCGGGCTTCCTGTGTAGTCTTAAAGCAATCACCTGTGCATGAAACCCTTGAGTGTGAATGAGGACTGGCTTTTTTGAAAGTTGGAGCACCAGTGTTCTCACTCCAGTACTGCTCCAGTGTAAAACATCCCAACATCCTGTAATTCAGTAGCATAGTAAGAGTGAGAGTTTGGTGAGAGTGAACCAGAGTATGTGATTCAGAAGCCTTTTCTTACATCAGTCAAGTCACATTTGGCTGTAATGGACACATCTAATTCAATAGGCTAATTAGATCTTAAGCATTTGAAAGAATTTGTAAAGTAGCGTGAAATCTGAACCATATTTGAACGGTAAATTTTCCGACAGCACTAAATGGTAACTCCCGTCCACAGCGTCCTCTCCTATGGACGAAGTCTTGGCCAGCCTGAAGCGCGGGAGTTTCCACCTGCGCAAAGCCGAGCTGCGCGTTCTTGCTCCAGATCCAGACCAGGACGACGGGAACAACATTCTGGCTCAGATCCGGCGCGGCGTGAAGCTCAGGAAGGTGCGGCGTCACGAGCAGCAGCGCTGTCCAGAATCCAGCGACCCGCTCACGCGCAGCATCCACGAAGCCCTGCGCCGCATCAAAGAGGCTTCACCTGAGTCCGAGTCTGAGGACGAGGGGCTGCCGTGCACCGACTGGGAGAGTTAGATCACTCAGTGTATACACACACACACACACACACACACACACACACATATACATACATACATACATACATACATACACTCACACTTTAGTGACCAGTGTATATATTCATATATGCACACATCAGACACATTTAAGATTGTGAAATTACAATGCAGCACTGCTCGGGCTTATCATGGCCGTCAGGTTTATGAAGGAAAAGCATTGAATATGTTGTTTTGTAGCCATGTACCCAGGACATGGGCCTTGTTACAAACCGCTGTACCCAGGACATGGGCCTTGTTACAAACCGCTGTCAGACTCAGACCACTGACCACACACCCACTGGGCTTAAAAAGCACAACCTTCATATGTGTCGTCTCGTCTTTCTCTCTCTCTCTCTCTCTCTCTCTCTCTCTCTCTCTTTCTCTTTCTCTCTCTCTCTCTCTCTCTCTCTTTCTCTCTGTGTGTTTTTCTCAGCTTCTGATTTAACATCCAGTCTTTGGTTCTAGCCACTGTTTATATTTTTATTTCATTTTTTGTCTGTTGTGGTATCAGGAGACGATACCATGCTTCTCCTTTAAACAAACCAGTTCATTTACAATTCATTTATCAATTCAGAAATGAAATACAATCATTCCACTGGTTTGGCTCTGAACGATATCAGACCCATGGAAGTCGGTTCACGGCGGTCTCGTGATTAAAATTCCTGACGTTTATATTCCTGAAGCGAGCCATGTCACCGCAGCAGCTCTGAAACCCATGTTTAAGGTCTTTATGTCCTTTTTTTTTTTTTTTTTTTCCTCATTTCCGTTGTGGACGATGTTGCATTCCCTGGCTTTGCTTCTCTCTGCTTGGTTGATATGCAGAAGGAAAGATTACAGCCGCATTCATTTTTTTAAAAAAAAATTTCATTGTGTTTATTTACTGTCCTTTTCTCCAGCTTTTTGCTTGGTCACAGTTGGAGAAAAACACCGTCTGTGTAGTGATGCACTGATGCCACCTACAGCCAACATCTTGTATCTACACTGCTCACAAGTGCCGCTCTGTTTCATTTTTTTAACTTGATTTTTTTGTGTGTTTCTTTACTCATATATAGTATTTCTTTTTCGATTGGTGTAGGTCTATTTTGTTTTTCATGTATTCATACTCATTCACCAAGTTCATTTCTTTTATTGCTCAAGTCCATAATGTTTGTGTGTGAGTGTATGTGCATGTGTGTGTGCTATTTTATTATTTTTTTTACATTAATTATGGACACGCTGTCTGTGAACACAAGCACAGCACATTTACAGACATTTTTGTTGCAGCGTTTTCATTCACGGTCCGCGTGTGACCTTCCGATATTCTTTTTTCCGTTTTGAGAATGACATATTTAACTGACATACTGACATACTTAGGGCAGAAAGAAAGGTTTATGATTGGTTTTGTGCAACCAATGACATGACGACATTAGAGTTAACTTGAGACACCTTCTTTCGCTAGCTACAATAGGTCTCCAGAAAGTTTAAAGGGGCAGTTTGTCATTTTTACAGCCCTCTCCTGCCTGCTAGTGGAATTGCTATTGCAATTAAGAAAACTGACAAGCTTTCTTAAAGCTCCAACAAGCCCCGCCCCCGTTTCATGAGTTGCCCATGGGCAGCGCAGGGGAACTCATTTCCAGGCCAGAAAAACTGAAGTCTGACCGAAGAAGCTAGCAAGAGCCATTCCTTTCTTATGATATTTATGAAATTAGACTGTTTTTTTTTCCAGGTTTAGAAACACTCTAACGCATTACACGCTGCAGTTAAACAAAACACGAGGCTGATTAGTGTTTACATGTTTACTGGATATAAACACGTTTACTGCAAATTATTACGTATAAACCATGTCTTACGCTTTGCAAACATATCAACACATTAAGTAGCTAGTAGATACCATTCTTAGCTAGCTATATTTGACTACTTTCATAAATAATGTGTTTATTGAAGAAATGTGTCGGGATCAGGATCATGTATTGTTTACCTTTCTGAAGAGCTGTTGTAGCTAAGAATGACTTGGTTGCACTGAAATAATTATAATTCCTTTCTCCCTTGTGAAGAGATTTGGGTTATGGTGCGTTCACATCATGTCAGAATGATAGAAATTCTGAGTTTCTTAGACACGTCTTCATCAAACAAGGTTCCCTTCACTGACATTATTTAACTCATTAGTTAACATGAACAAAACGAGAACGTCAGCATTAATACACCTTACGTAATATTATCTAATTGATGGTTTTTACAATAATAATAAACCAAATAATCCACCTGAGTTAACCAAAGTACACCATCAGTAAGTAAATTTAAACCCACAGGTTTTTTTTTTTTTTTTTAAATTGGCAGTAAATTATCACCTAAAATTATTTAGAAACTTCTAATTTTTGCTATTGTACAGGTGTATTACTTTAACATTTAAACAATTTTCAATCAACATATGTGTTAACTTCTCTTGTTAGCATTACGTTTGGCTTATTAATGCGAAGTTCATCGTTTATTAATGTTAATTAATGCACTAAATAATTCAAGTTAAGGGAACTTTAATGTAAAAATCGTTACCCTTATTACCACTTTCCATTACCCTTGTAACCTTGTGACCAGTTGGAAATACTGTGTATATATAAAGATATGGATTTAATATGGAAAGTCTGGATTTAACCAAATTTAACTCAGTTAGTATTACTGTTAAACATTCCATAAGACTATAGTGTAGCCAACTAAAGAAATGTTTTTTTTGTTGTTGTTGTTTTTTTTTGGGCATCTTATTTACTATAGAATTACCGTTTACCCTACGTTCACTCTAGCTCACAGTTTGTCTCTTGTGGACGTGTAGCGAATGTTACTTTTGTCGCTTCTGAGTGTGGACTGTCTGGCATTTTTTATTAGTTCTGATGACAAACAGTTGTAGCTACATGTATGTAGCTAGCTAAACACAAATTAAAACAGTGTGAAAATTGGTTGTTTGATTTACATGTTACATGCTAAGCTTCGTTGAGAGATTTGCACAGCAAGCTAACTGTACTGACTACGTACGCTCACCAGAGACACTAGCGATCTCCGCGACTTTGTTTCCGAGATTTATTTTTCTTCGTAATGTCTCTAACGAGAGGTCGTATATGACAGGATGAGATGAAACCACGGTTATAAGTTTTTCTTCGATTTTTAAGTGTTGAACTAATTGCAGGTAGCAACTGAAGTTGTGAGTGGGGAACTGAAGAAAAGTCGGACCATTATTCGAGCTGATCATTTTGATTTGTCGCTTTACTGTCGTACTTATTATGCGTAGAATTAGTTCATATATCGCGCTGTAACTTTGTCACATGTCGCTGTAGCAGAAATCGCACCTCCGTGTTAGAAATGAGCAATGGTCGCTGCACACTTCACCACCTGCTAGTGTGAACACAGGGTTACTGTGAGTTGCCGTAATTCTGACATAACGCAAATGCACTATAATCCCTAAAACCTCTCAGCCATTTCCTGCAAATTTCAAGAAATAACAAATCTCATTATCTCAAAGCCCTTCTGCCAGTTTCGCTTATTTAAAATCCATCGACTTGCTCCTCAGTATCGAATGCTCTCTCTGTGATGTAGCAGGAAGTCATTTCCAGGACATCATTTTTATAAAATGACGTCCGACATCCACACCTCCTCAGCTGTTCCGTGGCAATTCCAAGTTTACGATCGGAGATTTTATCCAGCTGCCTGTTACGGTGCTGCCTAAGGCGAAATGTGGCCGAACGCCACAAGCGATCAGCCAGCTAGCGCACTCTGAGAAGCCAGTATTCTTCTCTGAGTACAGGACCATGACGCATTGCTTACTGTGTAACTGTGTTGAAGGATTGCACCCTCGCGAGCTGATCCGAGGTCAGTCGATGCGTTTTTTTTACCCACGCTGCACTGGGATCAGCTCGCCAATGCTGTAGTTGTGGGAGTGAGAGGATCTGCTGTCACTCTCCGGGCTGCACTTTTATTTAAACACGTTTCCATCATTTGTACTGTATTTAGTCTTTTTTTTTTTTTTTTTTTTTTTTAAAGATTCATTAATACATATTCCACTTCTTTTTAATCATGTTATTTGTGGTATACATTCTATGCATTGCTATCTTATGTCTTTATAACACATCCCTCATCCCTTAAAAAAAAAAAAAAAAGAACAGAAAAAGTGTATTTCTGGTCATTTGTAATGCAACACTACAGTTTCGATCCCTCGACCTCAACAAATACAAACCCAGATATCTATATGTGACTGACGAAGTCACTAGAAATGTGCAATATTATAGCAGAAACTGAAAAATGCATATTTTTCATGTGTATTATAATGTAATGAAACAGGAAATCCAAAAAAAAAAATTACAGCTGCATGATTGCTTAAAGTACATGTATTTATTGAGCTTAATATTTAAAAATCTATAACTGTAAGGTAAATGTAAAAGGTAAATGATTTTTTTTTTTTTTTTTTTAATCTTTCTTTTTTTTTTTAAATTTTATTTTGCATTTACATTATTTTCCCCCAATCCATTTTGTTCCTAATACATGTTTGGTAATTCAATTGCATTTTCTCCCCTTAAATGAATAAAGACAGGTAGTAAATGATTCCTGATGTCTTTGTGTAATTAATGTAGATTAATGTAAATTGAGGGCCTCAGAGGATTTCTCATATTTCAGTGACAAGAACGATTGCGGTTTTTTTTTTGTTTGTTTGTTTTAAATAATTTTATTTGTAACAATTTGTGCACTAAGTGAAGCTTTTTCACCCGTTTTTGTCATCAAATTTTACCCTGAAATTGGCTAACTTGCTAGTGCTTTTTATTACATAAAATATTAGCCTAATGCTAACAACTTTGGCTGACTTTATGCTAACTCTCGTTCACACAGTGTAACTGTTAGCTTGTTAGCAAGCTTGCTTGTGATTGAGACAATCAATAGCGCCTAATGATAGCAACATTTGACTACTGGTTTACACAATATAGCAATTAGCCTAATGCTAATTTGCTAGCAAACAGTGAGCTACTGGTTTACAGTTAGCTTAATGCTAATGAGCTTGTCAGTAACTGACTAATGGTTTTAATTACATAATATATAGCTTCTAAGGTTAGCTAGTTTGCTAGTGTTTGCTAAACATGAATGTGACAATTCTGTCACAAATACCACCTCTTT
This sequence comes from Pangasianodon hypophthalmus, assembly GCF_027358585.1. Taxonomy (NCBI): domain Eukaryota; kingdom Metazoa; phylum Chordata; class Actinopteri; order Siluriformes; family Pangasiidae; genus Pangasianodon; species Pangasianodon hypophthalmus. The sequence goes on from NC_069724.1 coordinate 22,848,410, forward strand.
GTGTGTGTGTGTGTGTGTGTGTGTGTGTGTGTGTGAGTGAGTGAGAGAATAGTTCCACTGATTGGCTTAATTAATAATACACAATGTATTGTGAATATATTTTTTATTATTTTATTTTACTATAAATACCTCAGTTACAATTGTGTTTAAGCATGTGGTGTAATCAACATCTAAAATTATTATTCAACCCCCTTCCAAAGAATAATTCATTATCAACAGCTCAAAATAATAATAATAATAATAATAATAATAATAATCATAATAATAATAATAATCCAACCCACGTCCCTGGCTGAAGCCTCCCATAAAATACAAGCCCTTTAAGTGTGTTTTTCAGGTTTACGCTTACTGTCAATGAAACGGTCCTTATACTGTACATGATCACAGATTTTTGGCAAAAGTAAAGTCCACCAAAGTACCTTTAGCTACCGATGATGCATTTTTCATACCAAAGGCAACTGGAGTAAGTTCATCTGTACAGGAAAACATAGATTGGCACAAAAAAGAAAAAGAAAGAAAGAAAAGAAAAAGGAAAACTTTCTCCAAAGAAACACCTGCTTGGAACAGGTGACTGTGGTATCATTTACCTTTTAATTACTTAAATAGCTTAAAAATATTGCCAGTTTTTATTTCCACATAATAAAATGACAGCCATAATATGCTTTTGCCACAAACAATAGAAAAGAAAACAAAATTCACAAAAGGTCAACAAAAATAAAACCTCTTTTTAAAATTAATGTAACATCTAAGAATATATTTCTGAATATAATAAAATAATCCAAACTCATAAGGTCAAAACAATTCAATCAATTCAAGTCTATCATTGCAAAATAAATAAATAAATAAATTAATAATAATAATAATAATAATAATAATAATAATAATAAAAGTTCACCCAAGTCAGTTTACACAATTGCACAAGTGCACTATAAATTAGTAATATTTATATATTAGAAAAAAGTGTAGAAATGAAAGACTGCCTCATAGTCACTGCAAAGTGTTTCATTTGTGTGTGTGTGTGTTTCATTTGTGTGTGTGTGTGTGTGTGTGTGTGTGTATATCATAACGTCTCATTCGAACAAGAGGGAAGTAAATACCTGAAAGTGAGACGTTTGTGGGTTTTTTCCTTTTGTATTGCTCTGATAGTGGAAGGATGGTTTCTTTGCTCGGGTTAAATCCACAAACATGACGTGTCGACTCGTCAGATTCTGGCCATACCACAAAGCGGGGACTTGACAAGATAAATAAGGACCTGGAATATTCAACCTCCAGAATCCCCTTTGCTGATGGTGGTAGTTTCATTAAAAAAAAAAAAAAAAGACACCAAGGCAGAAATTCGTCGACTCGTTCATGTCCTGGTTGCGTAATCATAATCCACAATCCTCACATCGTCTCTCGTCTCTCCAAAGGTCCCCGAAAAAAATCCAGTTGTGGTGGAGCGAAGCAGCATGACCTCTGACGGGAGCCTCAGAAATCTTCATTACAGCAAATAACCGGTGAATCAGTAGTACACTTTAGAGTTAAAGCAAAACCTGACTGCACAGGATATTCATACAGAAACATACAGTGTAGTGTCTGGTGTGGGCCGGGATGCTGGGAGAAAAAAAAAAAAAAAACTCCAGGAAACAGCTTTCTGTTTTAGTAGAAAAGCACTGAGTGTCTGTCTATGAAGATTTTTTAATCATCTTGGTCATGCTAACCATCTCGTAGCAGTCATAATGCCGTAACATCTGGCTGTGATCATTTCCCAGGTGTGCGAATACATCACCTACGTTTTACTCCATGGACCAGCAGCAGCTCGTGACTATAGGGTTTGGTGAGGCAGGACGACATCAAAATAAAGTCAAAAAACTACAACACTTGACTTATGCTACTGGCTTCTATCTAGTGATTTTTTAGAGTAATCCCATAAGTTATGGCAATGGAGAGTCGATAACATAGTCATCTAGCACACAGTCTAGCAGCTCGTTTTTAGAGATGTACCTTTGCAAAACTGCCACCCCAAACACATCCCAAAAAACCTGAAACTAGCACAAAAATTTCAGACACTGGAAAAGGGAGACACATTTGATTGTTCTCGAATAATCCTTTTCTTCTCCCAGTCTTTTCAGTTCTGTACATCATAGTCACACTGTCTGCACTTACACTTTGCAGAAATTGATTAGAATGATTAGATATCTGTCAAGCAGCAGTTTTTAAAATCATTGGTTACTCAAAGAGGTAATTCATATTTCAACAGAATTTAAAGTGTATGGAGTTGTGAATGATGACTTTATGAAGATTAACATTCATTAAAAGGCTGATATATATGGTGCGTCTCTGCCCCACCTGCCCCTATGGACAAGCCGCCGCTGCCTTGGACAGTTCTGTGGAGCTAACAATATGCTTTTCCAAATATTGGTTAAAAAAAATTGTGAAAATATATATTTTAAACTTGGAATTTATTCTAATTGTGGTCACTTTCTAACTTTCAAATTGTCAAGTATAATTTTGACTCACTACTTCTTAACTATATTTTATCACTTTTCCCTTTTTTCCCCATCCTTGGTCATCCCACTGTTGCCAACTGTAAGGACGATATACAAGTGACAATACGAACTCATCAAAATATCAGTAATAGACATGATAATATGCACCAAACATGGTCGCTTGTATTTATAACATATTTTGCTTTTGTTTTGATTTTGTTGGATTTGATGCTCTTCATTCTCAGATGCATCTTTATAATGAATGGCTCTAGTCATGTGACTGATTACATAAAAGCAAAAAACATAAAACTGCCGATAAAATACAGACGACCTGTAATTTAAATCTGAAAAAAATTAAAGCCTTTCAGCAAGCTATAAACACTCCATTCGCCTAGACGTATCACTGAGACACACTGACAGCCGTCTCCGTATGAAAAGCTCCCGATGCAATGGTACAAAAACATCCGAGATGCCCTTTTTCTATGCGTAAAGTTCATAAAAATCAGAAATTCCAAAAAGGCAGGTTGAAACCCCAGTTAGGCCCATAAAGTGTAGTGTGTGTATGTATGTGTGTGTGTGTGTGTGTGTGTGTGTGTGTGTGTGTGTGTGTGTGTGTGCAGGCACCAGTTTGTGGAAGTGCACCTGTGTGAGAACATTTTTAATCCATCTGTCTGTTTGCATGCATGTTTAATGAAGTTTGCTGTGCTGGCAAGAATGTGTGTGTGTGTGTGTGTGTGTGTGTGAGAAAGAGAGACAAAGGGAGAGAGAGAGAGTGTGTGTGTGTGTGTGTGTGAGAGAGAGAGTGTGTGTGTGTGTGTGAGAGAGAGAGAGAGAGAGAGAGAGAAAGTGTGTGTGTGTGTGTGTGTGTGTGTGTGTGTGTGTGTGTGTGTGTGTGTGTGTGTGTGTTCTCTCCACCAGAGGGCAGTGTGCTCCTGCAGACTCTAGCTGCTTCCTCCGTCGATCAGTTTGGCCAGGCTGTCTCTCAGCTCGGTCAGCTCGAAGATCTTGCTGTCGAGCAGCTCCAGAAGCGAGCGCAGGCTTTTGCGAAAAGTCTCCTGTTCGGTGTGATTGCTTTCCACACGCTGCTCCAGCTCGGCTAGCTGAGCTTCCAGTTCTGCTGTCCGTGTCTCCGTTTCCTAAACACACACACAAGGGAGGATAAAAGATGTATTCAGTCACTACCAGACAGAGGAAATATTTAGTTCATCACATTTTTTTGAATTATTACTTATGCAGTGTCATAGGGCAGCTGAACACGCTTGGAGGAGAGCACTAAGCTGAGATACAGTATTACTCTAATCCACCGAGTGAGACAGAATTCACACAGCAGGGCTAATTAGACTAATTAGGTCGGTTGACAATAAACAGTAGCATCACTCAGGACTCTGTTGTCTGGTGTTTTTTATATATATATATATATATATATATTTTAACATTTCGTGTCTGGTGCATGGCTGTCTCTCAGAATCACAGATGAATACAGATTAAAAAGTCACAATTTTACAAACCTGTAGTTTCTGGGTGACTGTGTCTTTCTGTGTCTGCAACTCGTTGGCTTTCTCAACTTCTGCTTTCAGTCGTTCCAGCTCCTGTAACCATGACAGCAAAAGATGCTACCATATACATACAGTACACCTGCCTGAATCTCTGCATGATCCTAATCCTGAAATATTCTATTAGATTATCTTATATTATATTTTACCACAGCGGTGTTGAACACTTGATTCTGATTGGTCAGAAGGTACTGCGTAATCTCTAATCGTTGTTCTGTAGTGCAGCTAAAATCACATCAAATCAAATTCCATTTATATGCTAGTCAAACACTTACAATATTTTTGTTTATTATGTGACTTTAAAGGGATAAAAAGACATCATACATTTTATCCTTTTATAGTTACATTTATATGTTGTGGAATGTCCATAAAACAAGTTAGTTCCTGGTATCACTTGTAACAACTATAAACAGTTGTTTCCTCACCAGCCTCTATTTTTCTCCCTTGAAGTTAATAAGACAAAAAAATGCTGCTTGTGATGTTACCAAGAAACCGCAAAACTCTTCTGTCCAGAAAAAAAAAAAAAACGTTCCTATGTCAGAAAACTTGAAGTTACATGTTACCAAACATCTCCTTACAGAAAACTTCACCATATGAAAGATTACACACTTTAAAAAAAAAATCCATTTATGTGCAGCGTCTGTCATACAAGTCCATGTGAATGAGCTGTTACTATAGAAACGACGATGCATTAGTACGAGCGCATTAATATAAGCCTGTGATTTGCAGATGCACTACTGTCAGAACTGCTGTTATAGAAAAATTAATCAACAAACTTCTGACCAATCAGATTTGAGAATTCAGCAGTGCTGTGGTATAATGCTGTCCAAACATGAGGCTCCATCACACCTCCTCCTTGGCCTTCAGCGCTGCCTCCAGCTCCTCTATCGTCTGGTTCAGTTCTGTTTTCTGGTTTTTGATTCCTGTCGTCTGCCCACTGACACACTCCAGTTCTGTCACCTGGAACACACACACACACACGCGCACACAAACACACACATGCACACATGCAAGGTTAAAGCGAAGAATTACGTCCAGACAAACCATTTGTCCTTTCTCCTTCTGCTTCAATGTCACTCTGAGAGCCCATCATGCTGACTGAGGGGAATTAAGATTTTTTTTATGTCTATCATTAATTTTCAGTTCAGCTACTGCCTCTAAAAATTGATCATCCATGAATCAAGCGAATGACTATCAAATCATCTCGTTTCACCAGACAGATCGTTACCCAGCTGCAGTCCTGTTACTGCCACATGCCACAATGCAAAAAAAAAAAAAGTACCAAGTGAAAATATCAGGAATACAGTCAAATTTGTCTAGTGTTTCTTATTATAAGATTACAATAAACCAAATAGAAGATTATTAAACCTACACATTTTCCTACACATTTTTACTAATTCCAAGGTTTAACTTTTCTTATTCTATTAGCAGATACTTTTGCTTTAAATGTGAAGCTTGAAATCAGTAAAAAAAAGGCTAGAAAAAAGATTTAATGGTGCAGTAAAGATTAGGTTAGATTAGATTAGATTAGATTAGGTTAGATTAGATTAGATCTTTTTAAAGATTAGGCCTCTAATGATTAGGTGGGTTTGACATTTGAATGATTCCTGCCCATGTTCATGCCCACATCCCCCAGGATGTACAGTGGCCAGTAGAGTAGTGTGTCTATAAAATGACTGACAGGAGACACAGCCAAACATAAACAAGTATTCAGGACCAAAAGTCTGTTTTCCAAATGGGTTTTTATCGCAAATTAATACATGTTTGCTAAGGTCATGACTTAATCCATTATTTTTAAAATCATGTTCTACATATCTTCCAGGTTATTTGTACAAGTAAGGAATTAAAAGAAGACTACTGAAGCTTTAATAATCTTATATTTGGTTTACTGTAATCTTATGACACATTTGATTAAATTCATGATATTTTCATGATATTTGCTAAGATGGCATTTTTGTATCGCTCTGCTAAGTTTTACTGTGCTGTAAAAAATGTGGTTGTATCCAACATTAGCCAATAAAATTGCTCACTTTGGCACAGTAACTCACAAAACTGCAGAGACACCAACAATGATTACTTTGAAATTGCAGTAATTTTGTCGCTTTATCAACATCTTTACATCCAGTAGCCTGCAACGTTGTAGTCAAGGAAATCATTATCTTCTATATATCTGTCTGGAACGCTAATCTAAGTCTGATGTTGTTTTAGTATTAGTTATTAAAATACTAGCAATACAAAATATTATCCTAAAATTGTTATCTGCAATAATGAACAGTCCAGTAGTGTAACCCAATGTGACATACTGTAGCAAGAGTACATGACAGTTTATGCTCCAGTTGCTTCTCCATATGTATATACTCCAGCTATGACCCTTGTGGTGTCTCACCCTTTTGTGCAGTCTCTCTGCCTCCTCTTGATAAGCAGCCAGCTGTTGTTTCCACTGTTTAACATTGGCTGTAGACTCGAGCAGGGCTGCCGTTAGCTTGGCGTTGTTGCCCTTCAGCGCCGCCAGCTCGGCCTCCCAGTGCTTATTGATGTTAGTCGAGCTGCTGGATTTAAAAAAAAAAAAAAAAAAAAAAAAAAAACAGTTCAAATACAAATAAAAAAAAAGCTGGTGTTAAATGTTTTGAAGGTGCCATTGATTTGTTGCGATACAGTTTTCATTCATGTAACTCGATTTGCTAATGCAGTTTCATGTGAAGCTGAACGGTGGGTTAACCACCCTGACAGTAATGTGTTGAAGTTCACACGAGCTGTAGGTGTTCGGATGTTAGAAGAACACTGAAATCACAGCGATCACACTGAGCTCTGTATGTGTGAGGTTGTGAAAAAAAACCCCACATCTGAATAGCTTCCCTGTAAACCAGCTCAACGAGAGAGAAGGCACTTCAGTTGCCTTTATGGTGCAAGCATCTAACCTACATTAAATAAATATGATATAGTATATCTATATATAATTTTATTCTTCAAAATAATTTACTCATGTGAGAAAACATTTACGTATGTGTATATTCTATACTTTTTCAGAAGCATGGGTCTAACAGGGTGGAAATATGGCCAAATTCCCAAAAATGCTACAGCCACCCATGGCCGAGAGCCAAGAGAGAAAATTGTTGTGCTCTCTGGGTGGGAGGGGCATACACTCTCTCCTCTGTCAATCACAGCGACGCTAGCCAATCCTAGGCGTCTGTAAGGTCATGTATGCAGAAGAGGGCCGATAGGGCTTTCCTCCGAGGGTGTTACACTGCCCTGTGACGCAGCATGTGAACCTGATACCCTTCAATCTTCCTGGTTGGTAGATGTCTTACGATAGGAGAGAGGTGTCTGGTTGGTGAGAACTGGCCAATGACCAAACTGGGAGAAATAAGGGGGAAAAAATCCCAAAGAAAAAAAAAGCCGTATCTCATATATTTAAAAATCATATCAAGATCAAATCATATGGATTTTCTGTTATTTTTTAATAACCTTTACTCCTGAAACACTAAAACAAAAGTCTGACTATGACGTGGCTTTCATACAAAATGATTTAAGTGCATTTTTATTCATATTTAATGCATGTCTAACACAGGGGGTTAATTTACAGCTTTACCGTACCCCAGGGAGCCGAGAAGCGTGTCAATAATGCATGATGGCATGAACTGAGCTGAACTGCGCCAAGTTTATTTGAAATCAGCGTGGTACAACATTACAGCCTTTTTATATGCAGTAAAGAGCTGTACTTCTCTGCTGTGAAGATTTTCCCATGATTTTTTCATTATAATGCATCTATTCAATTAGCCCTGCTATCACTGGAGAAGTTGTCCTGGGACAGATGAAGGTCCAGGGGTTAAAAATGACACATGCAATAAGAGTATTTGGGTAAAATATGTTCGTTCTTCCCAGGCAGTATGCAATATTTCACAATTCTCACTCTCTCCTGTTCAGCTGAATGGATGTATCTCGTTTTGTTCTGTTTTCAGTGAGATTGTCTGTGCTGATCTGTAGTAACGCTGACCCTAGTACTCTGATGTTCACCTGTGTGGGAAGGGCACTGCGTTGGTCTCGGCTCGAGGCTCCGAGTTCTGAGAGACGTCAGGTGCGATCCGTTCATCGTCTGTCCCGTTGATGCTCTCAGGGGTCAAAGGTGACTGCAGGTCACCTGTAGCTGATTCCTGTCAGAGTATAAAAAATAAGATAACTGGTTTTAGATCCTCATGGGTTTCCACTCGTGCACACTTGATGATCTGTAGCGACTGATGGGACTGAGTTGCTGAGAAGTGAATTTTGTCCACACGCTGATTCACCATCAGGGTTTAGCTGCAGAAAAGCATGAGGAATAATGAGTGTGTCTGTGAAAAGCCTTAGTGGTGATTGGCAGTCATCACAGAACTGAGATTAGAGTGGATGTATAACCCAACCTTCACACTAGCATGTGAAAAGTCATTGTGTCGCTTGTAAATTGTCTCTCGTGGGCGTGTAGCAACTGATATTGATTTCCCTTTGTACAGGTGCACTGTCCGGCGTTGTTTAAGTTCAAACGAGTTCAGGAGTAGCTATATATAACTTCTAATGCTAAGTATTTAAACACAAATTTAAATCATTGTGATAATTGGTTGTTTGATTTAAGCCTCATGCTAGCTTCTTTGGGAGATTAGCAAAGCAAGCTAACTGTACTAGCTTTGTACACTCATCAGACACACCAACAATCTCTGCTAGTTTGTTCTAAGCCTTATTTTTCTTCATAATATCTCTATATACATCTAATGAGAGGTTGTATTTAATGACAGGAAACAAACCACAGTTAGGAGTTTTTCTTCCATTTGGTATGTCAGACAGTAAATAGAAACTAATTGCAGGTAGGAACTAAAGTTGTGAGTGGGGAACTGAAGAAATGTCGGAGCATATGCACCGTAGGAATCACAGGTCTGAGGAATCATTTGAGTCGATCGTTTGGATTTGTTGCTTTACTGTTCTAATTTTCACAGAATTGAGAAAATCGCAATTCAAACGTCGCGTTTCACGTCATCGCTTGCTGCTGTCACTGAAATCACGGCTCTGTGTTGTGCACGTACATAAAAAACGAATGTTCATCTCTCGCTTTTTTGCTTGCTTGCTGATGCTGAATCATAGGATAAGATCTTGGATGGGTAGCATTAACTTAGAAATCATTATTTGGAAAACCAAGGGTATAGAGGTACCTTTGTACCATTGGTAGTATTGGTCATAACATTATGACTAATATCCATATATTCACAATATGTCTGAAAGTCTGTCATTTATGGTGCTTTCATAGTTCACATAACACGCACACTGTAACCATAGCAACACTCTTAACGGTCATAGCTAATATCAGCTAACTTGCTGTCTAGATTAGATTTATTATTATCAGTAACATAGATGACATAAAGATTGCTGTAACTGTGGTGATGAGGAGGTTGTTTGCTTTCGTTGTAGCTTTGGAGGCAGAAAATCGAAAGAATTTGAGCTGCTTGTGTAACTTGACTCGATTATGAAAAATAGACTTCTTCTTAATATTAGTTATATTGCAATGTTGGAATGGCAGCAGTGAAATACTTTCCATTTAACAGAACGTAAATCTTCTAATATTTGTTTGTTTTTCTCACTTTCTCCCATAATTGTAACCTGATTAGTTGTACATTTGACATCACGCGGCACTTTTCTGAAAAGTTGACCTTTTTTTCAACTCTTGAAGTGCCGCTATGACTAAAAACAACAACAGCAGTACTTTTTAAAAGTGTCTGAATTCTGCCTGCTTTGAGCCCAATTCCTGTAGGATTACATGCAAAATGTGGGCTGGCGGTTGAGAAGAACCACCTACCTGCTCTCCTCGGAAGGTGAGCTTAGAAAGAACAGCTGTGAATTGTAGGTCTGTTATTTAATCTACTTATTCTCCTAGTTTCTTTAATTTCTTGCCAATTTCCACCCAGTTACATGAAATCTGCGTAAAACTGCTGCGTCTTTTCAATCTGCTGTTCACGCAATGTCAAAGGATAGCTCAATCTGCATGGAGGAGATGCTACTCTCCACTTCTTTACTCCAATAGACAGACAGTCATGATTGCCCAGTATCAAACAGTATCATGCTTATTATTGTCAGAGTGAGAGGGAAATAGGCCAATTTTGCCACCCAGAGAGCCGGGTCAATTATGCTCTCTTCCGCTGGCAGCTGTGGCATGGCCGGGTTTCAAACTGACAATCAGTCAACGACAGGACAAAGCCACTGCTGGCCACGTTGTACTTACCAGTGTAAGGAAGTGCAAAAAAGATTAATTAAATCATTACAACAGCAGGTATAAAAAATCCATTTCTGTGGAACTCAGTGGAGATCTTACCTACAATTATATACAAGTTTTATTTGGTACTGTATTTTCCAGGCTATAATTGAGTTATAAGTGCATTGAGGTATAAAATGCCAATCCCCGCAATTTCAGCAGAGAGAAAGTCAGCATACAGATGACGTTTTTGGCTTTTATCTGGCTCAAACCATAGCTGTTTACCAGCACTAAAACTCTTAACCTATTGTTTCATAGTCTTATTAGAGTATAAATAGAAGCACTGACGTAGAACTGCGATAACATTTTTGACCATATCTACACTAGGACCCTGATTTACTAAGATAAAAAATACCAAGTACTAATTTACATGTGCAATAGGATAAACTACATGTACAAATTGTGGTGATTCATAGAGAATAACTGCGTGAATTACATAACATTAATGTCGGAGGAGTTCGGATATCAAATACGCTCCTAGAAGACTAATCTGAACTGTATAATGTTGATTAACGGCAGTGAGACGTGTCAAAAAACATTGCGTAATATGAGTAAATGAATAAAACATTGTAGACATGAGTGTATATCAAGTTAATAAGGTAAATATGGATCAAAACTTTTTCAAAAGCTCGGTTTAAATGATGTGTGGTGAATAGCCAAACAAATTCAGCATTTTGAGAAAATTTCTCATTAGCCATAATTTCATAAACGTTCTAATTATTGAGACTTAGTTAATGGTATGATTCTGTCTTCAACTGGCAGAAACAGGCTTTCGCAAATTTAATACGTGCCCTTCAGACGTATTCATTTGCGTACGCAATCATGACTTCCAAGCTTAGTTGAATCGTAGTGTGGGTGGTGCATTGACTCCGCCCCCGTATGTTACGCTTTTAGGTAGAAAGAACATTCACATTTGCACATGTGAAAGACACAACTTTCCACAGGGCTTGTTTTTTGCGAGTGTCCTGCATGTGGTACGTCATGATCCCCCCAAAAAACACACAGCAAACCCCCTGCTAGCTGAGCATTTTCAACAGCCATGGCGTGTCACATTAACGCACCAAGCATTTTTATGAGCATTATAATTATTGAAGCGAGTAAGTTCACTTGATATGAAAATTAGTTTATTTGTTCACATTAATGTGTTAGAAAAATAAGCATACAACAACATTATTACAAAAACGATAGCATACTGTATACTGTACATCAATTTGCCTGCTATAAGTCTGACTAGTGTTAAATAGTACAGAAAATGATTCCGATTTTCTTATTTCTTTTAGTGTTTTAAAGGTAAATGCCCGTTGTTAGTCCTTTTAGACTGGTGGTGGCTCTTGCTTACCTTTTTAGCAGCCACAGTCAAGTCCCGTTTGTGCTTGAATTGAATAAGGGGACATTGTTAGAGGTGTATTTAAAAAAAGAAAGTGTTTATAACGCATCAATGTGATCTGTCACATCTTTTAAAGAGACTTAAGACAATACATGGTTAAGACAGTTGCTCCAAATATTTTTAGGGGTTAATTAAACAAGCGAGATGAAGGACTGTAGGTTTATTTGACACTGGACACTGCTTGCTAGAGGACAGCAGACAATAGACAGGGTTGATTTAACGATGCTGGGATCTGACATGAGAGTGGGTACGGTTTAGTGAGAACCTCGTCACTGGTGTTAATCACATAAGGAAGGTTTAGTTTGATGTTAAATGGCTCGGGTGGATGTTTTATGTTGAAGGTCAGCATGTGTGGAGGTCCTGAGCGGATGTTCTGAGTGCTCTGATGGAGGTAGTGGGTTTGGCAGAAATGCTTTGGGTGGGTTACTGCAGGGAGAACGGAGGTGTTAGGTACCATCGCACCAACGCCGTCCTTACCTTTGAAGATGCCAAAGCCAGTTTGCGCTTGGAAGAATCGGATGATGATGTTAGAAGGCAAAGAGTATGGTAAACGTAAAATGAAAGCAGAAATCAAAAAGAAAGACTCTTAGTTTAAAGAGAGGTGTTGGAGTTAGGAGTGTGTGTGTGTGTGTGTGTGTGTGTGTGTGTTCAGAGATTTACCTGTGAAGGTGTGCTAGTCAGCTCCATCTTCTCCTGAGATTTCTCCTTTGCTAACCGTGCAGCTTCCTTAAACTCTGCAAATTTTTCCGCAAACTTGGAAAAAAAAACAGAGATGTGAAGTGAAAACCCAAGTTCAACACCCAGGTAAAAAAATTCTTCTTACTGACTTTCTCAAAACAAAAGTTTTAATTTGTTGTGAATATTTATCAGCTGTTTATCAGCATCAGCTGAAGAGCGATCTGACTTTCAGTAGAAAGATTTTCTTAGCTTTTTATTAATTAGCGTGCACAGATGGCAGGTGATCTTTTCAGCATCAGAAACACACAGTTTTGTGGAAACACTGACAAAACCAAGCAAAATAACGCACATGATTAAGCTGTCACATAACACTCCTGCTTACTACACGCAGTCACCTTGCAGTTAAACGTCGAGAGAGAATAAAGACGCTGAGTGACTCTGCATGTGCTGCATGATCATGTGTTGTGTTCGACTTAACCTGCAAGTGGGAAGTCAGGATCTGGAATTACATTATTTTTGGAGAAAAAAACACAGACACATCCATATAAGTGGCTGTTTTAGCAACAGGCTAGCCAGCTAGCATTAACGACTGTGAATTAATGATGTATTTACTTTTTCAAAACTGTAGGTCAGTGTTATAGATTCAAAGTGTCTCTGTTGATTGATCTAAAATATATACTATATACTCTTTTAACTATATACTCTTTTATTATATACTCTTTTAAAGTAAAGAAGTGATATTTTATTTAATGTTGATGGTGTGAGAGGCCATGTTGACATGTTCAGGGGACCTTCCCGACTTTCCGAGTAGGAATTCCAAATTGAAAGGGCATTTTCTTTGTTTTTTTCCCCAGATGGAGATTAGAAATTCAAAGTTACCAGCTTTAGTTGAACGCCGCAGTATACTCGTTTGTTTCTCTTAATCTGTATTAATGCACTTGGCTAGAAAACTAGCTCACTATACGTTATTAGGTTATATTAGAAACCACTTTTTAGCCTAGTCGGTTCATGGAGCTCCGACTTTCCGACTTCCGACTAGGAAAAAAACAAATAAAACAACCCCTCAATTAGGAATTCCTACTCGGTAACTCGGGGTGGTCTCAACATCTCTGAGTTCAGCAAGTGACGTTAAAAAACATGGCTGCTCACAGCATGAACAGTAAACAAAGTAGCACTTGAGTTATACTGTATATACAAGTATTGGCTTTAGATTAATAAACACTCAGACGTAATCGCTTGTTAAATCTATGACACTGACTATATAGATCACTGTTTTGAGGAGGAAATATACATCAGTCATCACAGTTAGCTGGCTAGCTTGTTGCTAATAAAAGATGAACAAAGAGAAGTCCATGTTGGATTTTTTATTTATTTATTTTTTGTCTCACTTTGCTCAGGTGGCTCTCGGATGAGAAGCCGAGGCCGTAGACGGTGTTGGCCCTGCTGTCCGCCCACTGGCCGAATTTCTGCGAGGTCTTAGTGAACGTCATGTTGGGGGTGATGGTGCTGTTGATGATGGCCTGAGAAGAACAAAGAGCAGAAGCACAAATTAATAAAACAACACATATTCAACCGCATAAAAAACATCACAGTCAGCTTTAATTCTTCTGATAATTTTATTTGTCACAAACATACTCCTGTGTAAGATGGTTGTTAGAGAATCTACTACAGCATGAGCAGCTAATTGAAAACAGTCTCTTGAGATGATAATTGTATTTATCATGAAATACACGGCTGCAGTGTTTAATTGAGTCTGTGTATGTGTGTGTGTGTGTGTGAGAGAAAGAGAGAGAGACAGCTGAAAATTGCACAAAGGCATAAATTACATTTTAACACATAAGTTGCCTGGGGAAACGGCTCTCTGATGACTGTGTGTGTGTGTGTGTGTGTGTGTGTGTGTTGCTCAAAGGCTGTGCTTGCATCCCAATTGATTAGATAACAGGAAGCAGTCATCAATAAGGTGAGAACGTCTATGGAACTATTGACTCTACTGTGTGTGTGTGTGTGTATGAGAGAAAGTGTGTGTGTGTGTGTGTGTGTGTGGAGTAGGTTTTGTATAATAAGCTGCTGTTGCTGCCCATTTTTGGCATTGCACACACACCCACACACCCACACACACACACAAACACTCTAGCTCTTATATAGACTTTTAGGGAGGTTGGATTTTCTGTAAGAGCCTGTTTACCCACCCAAGACAAGGTGATGTTGTGAATGCTTTTGTGTGTGTGTGTGTGTGTGTGTGCGCGCGTGTGTGCACGTGTCTGTTACGCAACCATGCTTTCCAAAATATCTTCTCCTCTTATCCCAGCCTAGAGTCCAAAATAACTTCCATGCCACCCCCATAGAACTCTCTAGTGTGTGTGTGTGTGTGTGTGTGTGTGTGTGTGTGTGTGTGTGTGTGTGTGTGCGTGCATATATGAGTGAGGCAGAATGGAACAGAGCTTCATCTAATGCTGCTTGTCCCACCGGACAGTGTGGTACCGTATAGTAAAAAATTCATGATCCCACATTTTGTTATTTTTCCATTGCCGTGGAACTGTACCGTAACTAAGTACCTGTACCGTAACTAAGTACCTCTACCGTAACTAAGTACCCATACTGAATTTGGTTCCACTTCTTGGCCAGGAATAAGCAGTACCAAACAGGGACATGTGAGTGGAGATCACCGATTAGCCAAACACAATCATGACTTGAGTCAAACATCTGCGATTCTGCAAAAACATTAAAGCTACGTTCCAAATCACGCACTACAGTATGACGTAGTACGTCAAAATAATACAGCACAATCAACTGCTTTATCGCACCACCCCACTGTTGTTTATTTTCCTATAACTGCATGCCCTCAGGTGATTTATCTCTTATGTTTTGTATTAATTGCAGTACATGCATAGTTATAATATCAAATGAATGACCAATTAAAGCTGTTATTCCTTGATTCCGAACATATCGGCTTTGTGTTTGTATGCGAGGCCCTGACCTTAGATCCGTCCAGGCTGATGATGCGATAGACGTTGCGAGTGCTGTCGTAGAAGTAGGACACGGTGACGGCGTGCTTGCTGGTGGGGACCCAGTTCTTTTTGGTGTTGGGGTCGATCTGGAAGACGTGGGCTCTGGTGCTGAAGATGGGCTGCTCTCTGATGAGGCAGAGAAAAAAAAAAAAGCGTGGTTATTAAAGAACGTAATCAGGAGATTAAATGGATCAGGGCAGTGTTCTGCATGGCAGAAAAAGATAGTAGAAAGTAAAAATATTGTATATAGGCAATATAGGCAAAGTCGACTAATATTTCTTTTTATTTATTAGCCAGTTTCTTGATAGTTTTTACTCATTTTTACTCATTTCAAGCTTAAAATTTTCTTGGCATGTCTTAGAAAGAGTAAACATGTCTACAAGATTCAAGAGGTCTTTGCTTGCTATCTTTTTTTTTTTTTTTTGCAGTGTGTATGTGAATGGCAGCTGTGTTGCTCTGCAGGAAGCAGAAACAGTGGGTTCGTCATCACACTCTGTGCCAATATGGCAGTCTGAACTGACCAATGAAATGATCTGACCAGAAAGTACCATGTGACACAACATGCAGTGAGATGACGTGAACAAGATCTCCACTAGCGCTGTGTATATGCAGACTCAAACACTTTCCACTTCTGAGGCTTGAAAAATCATCAGTGTCTGCTTAAGAACTGAGTAAAAAAATAAATAAATAAATAAAATGGCAGTTTAAAACAAGTGCATCATTTTCCTCCACCTGTGTGTGTGTGTGTGTGTGTGTGTGGTTTCATTTATTCAGGATTAGTGAGCCAGTCATAGTCTTCCTGGGGTATAAAGCTAAATCCTGTTTGGATGTATGTAATACATAAAACACTTAGGAGTGTGCTGTTAAAGGTAAATCAATAACAGCAATCAGTGACAGCATGTTGTGATCAGACGGCATTACTGCAACCAGCCTGAGGTTCATTTCATCTAATTTTATACCACAGCAATTTGCCAGCGATGATTTTTTTTTAAGTTTTCGGTTAGGAGGTATTTATTTATTTATGGAAGGAGTCTCCAGTGTCAGCACTTTGTAACAGTCAGAGGTAAAGCTGCAACTTTCTGTTTTCTGCTTTCAGATGGAGGGCTTTGAGGTTTCTTGGTAACCTGACAAGCTGCGTTTTTATCTTATAAACTTCATGAAAAACAAAACCACATTCCACAACATTACACGGAACAATATACAGATAAAAGTATGACATGTTTCTGAAATTAACTTCAATAAAGTAATGAAAACTATTGTGTGAAAGTTCAACCAACAGAGGGCATGGACTCGTGAAACAGAATACTGTGTGTGTGTGTGTGTGTGTGTGTGAGGATTGTTCTATCACAGGTGTAAACACAGTTAGGGTCTTGGCTTATTTTAAAAGGGCGTAATTCAGGCTCCACACAAACACACACACACACACACACACACACACGCTCATGGCTCATTAGGCCCATCACTCTTTCTGCACTATGCAATAAAACACTGAATCAAAGCAGGTAATGGAAATAAAATGAATATTGTCACTAATAATTGAAGTGATTTATGACACTCGTTACAATACTGCAAACAGAACAGTGACGAACAGTAAAAATAAAACTAAGCATTTTCGCACACACACAGCCACACACACACAAGTCATGGAAGTGTTTTACAGTTTGGAATGAAATGCATGACTCTCTCTCTCTCTCTCTCTCTCTCTCTCTCTGTGTGTGTGTGTGAAAATGCTTAGTTTTATTTTTACTGTTCGTCGCTGTTCTGTTTGCATTGTTGTAATGAGTGTGTGTGAGAGAGAGAGAGAGAGAGAGAGAGAGAGAGAGAGAGCGAATGAGAAAGGTCACAGTCTGTAGGTGGGATCTGTCAGATAGAGCAGAGTTTGTATTAAAAATCAGCACACAAGCGGATACTGTATGTTAATTTCCAACATTCAGTGTTAGTTTTAACACTACAGAGCCTATCCTTACACACACATAAACACACACACACACACATAGAGTGTGTGTGTGAAAGAGAGAGCGAGAGAGAGATAGAAAGCAGCAGAGCTTGTTCATTTACAAATTTGCATTTTTGTTAAATTTGGTTAAATTTGCATTTTAGTTTAATTAAAATATAGTAAATTATAGTAAAATCTATAATCACGCACATCCATTTTTTTCCCAAATAAGACACCTTAAACACACACCACGTTGTAATCACGACCTCCTAAATCGAACATGTATTTCCGAGGACTAGAATTCGTACCGACCGCTTTGTTGTTCTACTCATCTGAATTTAATCTAATTACTGTCGCATGCTATACTATAGTTGGTTTATGTTAATATAGAAATAGGAAGACAACTGCTATAATTAAATATAGAATTTAAGTAGGTTTGCACATAAAAGTCAATAAAAAATAAAAGGAAAAGAAAAATGCAGGACACTTGTGTTCAATAACAATGTCCAGACTAGGGCTGGGCGATATGACGAAATAATATAAATAATATCGATATCATGAAACATTATATTTCACCATACACTTTTCTGACATATCATGATATCTTTTTATAATTTTATTTTAAATTTAAAACTAACAATAACTCCTGAAGCAGATTTGATGAAACTGTAAAATGTTAAAAGTTGGATTTTTTCAATGCATCACTACTCTTTTGCTGGCAGATTTGAAAGAAACCTATATATTGTGAAACATTTCGTGCATCGTAGAAATGTCTTGAAATATTGTGATGGGATTTTTTTTTTCATATCGCTCAGCTCTAGTGCGGACTTTTCTGTAATTTGAAATGCAAAGATGACTTCTGGTTGTTTATTGGTTTGAATTTAACGTAAATATAAGTTAAGTAAATTGAGAATTGCTCATAATTTTTAAAAAAAATAGTCCCCACAATTATTTAATTGTTTTAACCTAGTAAGAGACCTTCACAACTATGCAACCAGAGGAAGTATAATAAATATTATACCTTTTAGATTCTATAATTTCTTGGGTAAAATGCTTTTCATATAAAGCAGCTGTTATGTGGAATAAACGTCCTGTTCCTCTTAAACAATTACAAGTGGAGAGTAGCTTTATGTATGAATTGAAGAAATGATTGCTAAATAACTTGTATTTTTAATGCAATTTCTTCTTCACTGTTCTTGTCTGCTTGACTACTACCACCTGTTATTGGATATCTTTTAGAGGACCACAGTGGAAATAAGCCTTTGGGCTTTATTGTGTTTTTATCCTCAACAACTCTAAATGCTTGTAAGCTCTGTATTAATGCAGTCTTATGTGTGTTTTAGACAATTTTCAAATAAATCTATTTATCTACAGCCATTTTCAGCAGAACTGATTGATGAAATGGAAATACAGACACGCACTAAACAATAAAACATTTTTTAAAGGTCTCTTGGTGTAACAGCTCAGTGAATTACCAAATTATCATTACCAATAACTCCATTCCAGATGATTAAACTAATTACTGCATAATTAATGAATACACACCATGCGCTAGTTAAGAGGTTTGTGCTTTAGAAAAGAGACACCAGCCTAACACACTAAATATTCTCAGTGCCAAAGGGAAACTTCTAGCAGCTCATCTTTCTCATACACACACTGACCTGCTTTACAATGTGGACCTCATAAGGCCACGATGTAGAAGCATTTGCTTTGTGTGTTTATGATTGATTGGGCCTCTATGCAAATCCGTTCCATCCAACGTGTTTCCGCTTCAGAGACAAACGCTTTGTCTGATGTGCTGTAATGGAAACGTTGTGCCAGAGAAGGTTTTGTTGTTTGGATGGAAGCGACGCTACTGTTATTCAAATGCAGTGTAGCGGAGAGATGAGTCAGTCACTGTTACAGCCTCTGACTCTGTGGCCTTTAAGTTCATTTAGACTTTGCATGTGTTATTTCTATTTCTCTCTTCCTGACTCAATCACTCTCTTTAGCCCAGAATTTCTAATTATCAGGATCGAGATCCTGCAAAAGACTGCATACTCTTAAAACAAAATTAACCAGCAAATTTACTTTAGCGTTCAGTTTAAAGATTTGCACCTTCCTTTCTTGATTGTGACGTACTGTATATATGCAAGGAATAAAACTTTACGCGTTGTAGGAAAATAATCAGTGACAGGGTTTTTATTCATCTCATACTACAGCAATTTTTCAACAAAACAATTTTCATACTTTTTGTCCATTTATAGTTACATTTAACAACAGCCTCTCCTGAAGACAAAAAAACACAGACACTCCTCTGTCCTGAAGACTTTCTCATATAATAAAACATACTGTTATAAAGCGCTGACACTGGAGACTCCTTCCAGAAATGTGTAAGTTGCTACTGTAGAAATGACAATGTATTAGAATGAAGGCATTAATTTAAACTCATGATTTGCATTGCAGCTGGCACTATTGTCCGAGCTGCTGTTAAAGAAATGAATCACGTTCTGTCCATTCTTTCAGAAGGAAGAATTCAACAGAATTTATCTATAATGTTAACTAAATAACTTATGGCAAAGAAGCTCAAACCTAAATTCCAAACACACAGATATAATTTTACAGCACAATTACAACACAGATAGAGCTTCATTATTGGACCAAAAGCAAAAACCATAGACGTTCTGACCGCAATTTCAACATGCAAAGCAAAACGGCCGCTTCCTACTTCCTGCAGTTACAAGACAGAAAGTCAGACTGGAGTTACGCCTCGTTGTCCAACAAGCCAATTCTGTCCGTTTCTCTATCAGTGTGTGTGTGAAAATGTCTCTGTTGGGTGTTTCATTGTTCTGCTCTGTGTCTACTTCCACATCTCTGTGTCCCTGCCATTTCCCTCTAGGGGCACTTAAGGGAATGAAGATAACATCATGGCTTGAAAGGAGGGCAAGGAAGAAGACACAGCAGACAAAGAGAGAGTGACAGTTACAAAACGTGGTACCCAAAGAACATTTATTGAGCAAGAAGCTTCTGTTTTCTTTCCGCTGCTGTCCTTAAGATGTTTAATTTGTCCAGCCTCAGCAAGATAGAAAATAATGGAAACAGAACCTTTAATATACCCATTCTGCTCTGATTTGGCCAAAATGTTCGGGGACTTTCATCCAGAATATAGAAGGAAAGAGAGGAAGCAGTATTAGTAGAGAGATGTAATTGGCTGACTCAGACCTCATTAAGAAACTGCAAGGCTGTTTTCCAGGACAGAGTTACTGTGCTTAGGGACGTCTCTCTCACTTCTCCTGATCTCTCAAGGGGACTAGTCCTCTCTCCGTCCTCGTTAATTAAGTTAGCAAAATGGAGATTTGCAAGCTCTTATTTAATACCAGGAATCCATTCATCATATAGTGGCCTGCTGCTTCCTTTCCCGCTAAACAAACCTGGCTGTTATGTTATAACAGTGACTCAGATAATATCTACGTCCCAGTCAGCAGTCCCTCACCAGTCAGTAAGATCCAAGTTTGGTATTCAGTGCACTATGACATGCAATAAGTATCAGGAAATACACATTTGCCAGCTTTCTGGTGTTTCTGATGCTCATATTGGCCCGTGGCCCTGGAACAGATCCCTGTTTAGCATAAGCGTCGGTGCACCACTGGGTAAACAGAGCACTGGATTGCCAGCTGGTAAGCCACAATAAATTTTCCATTTAGCATTAGTCCAAGTAAAATAATCAGTAACAGTTTAGTCACGGTGATAACACAACCTTAAATTTTGTCTAACAAACAAAGAAACATGGGCAGATCCACAACTATTACAGATAAAGCACAAACCATAGCATTCACAAACCCAAGAACATGGGAACAATTCAAATACATTTCAACACGGACCTGCATAATTTCATGTTTTTCCTTCTCCAGCACCCTGGAGTCTGGTGTGTTTAAAGCAAGAAAAACTGGAGAAACAAGGCCTGGAAACCTGAAAACCCCTGTTTTGGAAATCTTATACAGAATACCATTCAGCAACTGATCTTGGATTTCCAGTTTTAAAGACAAACAGGTTTTCTGTTTAGGAAAAGCTCTACATTCATGTTCTACACAAATAAGCAATAGGCAAAGCAAATCACACGCTCCAACAAACTCAGCAAGAAAACAAGACTGATAAAAATAGTCATCAATCCTGCTGAATTGACTTTTTTTTCCTGAGACATGACATTACAATGACATTAGCCTGTTAAGCCGGCTTCACGCTGTATGATTTTTGGTGTGATTTTGCTGTAAAACAAAAACCTCACATCGTAAAAGAATTGTGAGATGAGGTTAGTGGTCTTAGGATGCATAATGTGATGTGTTCATCAGCAGCTGATTATATGCCACTGCGACCAAAGAGAGCTGACGACAAAGTTCTGGAAGTGTCCGAAGTTTTTTTATTAAAATCTCAGAGTGAGCGCTGCTACGATGTTTGTCTTAAAGCTGACAACAGACGGATGGCATAGCATTATGTAAAAGTCACGGAACAGCTAGAAAATATGGTAGCGGTGATGGTGAAATATAAACCTTACATGCTAAGGATCAGAAAAATATCTTTATTACCTGTGATTTTCTTTAATCACAGGTCTATCGTCAGAGGATCTTCACTGTATAATCTGACATGGAGAACACACGTTACCGCACAGACTGTTATAGAATTCGGCCAAGATTTTATTAATCATTTCATAAATTGTGACAAGATATAATCTAAAAATACTGCTAAAATCGCTCATTCTAAACCTGACTTTACTAGGAGAGCAATCGTAGAGCAACTCTGAGTTAACAGAAGACTCAAACAATTCTCTGTCTATTGCATCTGTACTGTATTTGTGATAAGATGAACAAGAACTTCAACACATCTGTTAAACAAAAACCCATTTAACTCCCTTATAATGCTAAGTCTAAGGACAGTTGTAGAACTCTGTCAGTAAGGGTTTAAAATATGAACATAAAACACAAATTTAAAACTACAATCGTTACACACTTAAAATAAAGGGTTCAGGATGAGACGCACGTTAGAGAAAGTCTTAACAAAGCTGTTCTAATACAGTTTTATCCAAATGTCCAGCAAAAAGTCATTCCAGTTACTTAAACTGCATCAGGTTTTGTGGTTTCCTGCATCAGTCCAAACTGAGACACATCGCTGTTTACGTGTCTACACCGATGACCCCAAATTTGTCCTTCTGAAAAAGTTTCTGAACAGATAAACAGATTTAGAGCTTAATTTAAGAATACATTTGATTTCACAGACATATTTATATAAATACTTATTGACATCATTGAATTCAACAAATGCCCTTAGTCCCTCAGTTGAATTTCAAGTAAAGGGGATTTCCGTTCTTTTGTCAGTGCTGAGAAATATCAAACTTCACGTCTGTAGTAATCGCACATCTATTAAAGATGTAGTGGATTGCGTAAAACACGGAGTTATTCTTTTAAATGTCTTGCACGGAACTGCAGCAACTCTAACAGTACAAAAAAACAGACTCACATGGTCAGAGAGAGACATGGGTGTCTCAGCAATGCTGTTTAACAGCTAATACAAATATATAGAATAAAAAATCCTGCCCTGTTAATGTATCTTTAACAACAAAGTGACTCAAAGCAGATTTATACTCCCGAGTTACTTATTGTCCAGGAAATACTGTACGCATGGAGAAAAAACAAAGAATGCCTTGACCCACAATATCGTCTGCCACATTACTGATCCTCTCATGATCCATAACGGTGTAAGCAGCTGTCTCGTGGGAGTCATTAGGGAGTCAGTAGATTGCACTACATGGTCAAATAACAGCCAAGGTATATGTGGCCATTTTAGAGGATCAGGAATGAACTATGGTGCAAGCACTGTATCCTCATGATCATATATTCTAACACTAAATTGCTTGATCATAAGTTCAAAATTATTCATCAAAACCATTCAACTGCCTTCCCAACCACCATATCTGAAGATTAATAGCCTGAACACTCTGAACATGTCATTTTAAATCATTACAATACTCTATGCTGAATAATGAATTACTATGGCCGAGAACCTACACATGGCTTACGAACATCCCTCAATAAACATTCCAAGATCTATATACTGTATATACTAAAATTAAGCGGTAACCACTGAAACATCACATTTTGAAATCCAGGGGGACTTTAACTCGATTTTATGAAAAGCTCTTAAGCACATAGCATAATTCCCAACTTCATCCAGAAGTTTCCTCTTCACAGATGATCTAATATCCCTAAAGACTTGTACACCAACATTCAAGAATGGACTAAAAACTGTCCTGAAGGCAAAAATGGACTCTATGCATTATTAAGTACATGATAATGTATTTTTGATAATGAATTCTTTCATTTTATCTACATTCCCACACACATTTCTCTCTCCCTCTCTCTCCCTCCCTCCCTCTCTCTCCCTCTCTCTCTCTCTCGCACACACACACACACACACACACACACACACACACAAACACGCTGCTGTCTAACAGCCTGTAAGCAAACAGCAAGTAAAACAAGAGCTCTTGATTACCATGATTGGCAAAAAGCAGCTCTGTGTGTGTGTGTGCAAGAGTGTGTAAAGGCTCACAACGCTCTCACTGGCCCACGTCATTGTGTGCCTGGGGCACGTGCGAGTGCGAGTGTGTGTGTGTGTGTGTGTGTGAAAATACTGAATATAGTTAGTAATCTGTCACACAATAGGCAGCATGCAGGACACACACCAAGCGATTAAAGGTCTGGGTCACTTTGCAAAACAAATTGGCACCTTATCATATCAGCAGTTCTTTCTGTCTGTCTCTCTCTCTCTCTCTCCCTCTTTCTCTCTCACGGCTGCACTGCCCACTAATCATCTCTTTATTTGCATGTTCTTGCTCAAACGTCCTTTCTCTCACATATAGGAGAGGTAGTTCTGTTAAAAATGAATTTCACATAATTTTCCTCTTAGCCCAAATGTAGTCGATCAGCAAAGACAGTTCCACTTGGTGTCTGAATTTTTCTTCTTTAGTTTTGCTGTGGAGCTCTGAGGCTAAAGTAGCTAACAAATAATGGAAGCTTATAGTCATCAATTTAGCACAGTGTGGGTAAATTGCTGAGCATTAAACCACTTTGGGACATGCGGCTGTAGGAAAATAATCAACGACAAGGTGGTATTATGTGGCCTGACAAGAATCAGAGTTACTGGTACCACCTTGAATTTGATTATTGTCCAATAACAGCAGAGAATTGTAATTATTTTCCAGTATTATTAAAGAATGACATATATTTTAATGTTGTGGAATGTCCATGAAACATGTTAGCTCCTCATGCCATGCACATCACCAGACTGTCAGTATACTTCTGAGCAACAGAGAGTACATAGCTCACTCTGTGTCTCTCTCCTTCACACACACACACACACACACACACAATGTGAGGTGTTAAATACCAGACACAGGCTGAGGGTGAAGGTGAGAGAGTGCCCATCTGCTCATAGTGCAAACCAAATTCCACAAAATCCCTCTACAACTCTACATTCACTGTGATCCCTGAGCTACAGCCTAAACACTGCTACACACTGCTATACACTGCTGTACACTGTTATATACTGCTACACACTGCTACACACTGTTATACACTGTTATATACTGCTACACAATGATATACACTGCTGCACACTGTTATACTCTGCTACACACCGCTATACACCGTTATACACTGCTACACAGAGATATACACTGCTACACACTGTTATACTCTGCTACACATTACTATATACACTGTGTGTGTATGTATGTGTGTGTCTTGTTAGACATTAACTACACACAATGATAGATGATGCATGTCATCAGAGCAGATACAATGGGATACAAATATTTGCACACCCTTCGAAATAACCCCAATAAGATGTTTAATGCAAGGCGTAATAAATGGCTCTGCTCACTGAAATTTCAGATTTTATGTAAATTAAATATACTTAAATATATGAACATTCAGAATCTGCAAATAATTTAGATACAAAGAGCCACAGTGGTTTAGAGGCAACATGAAAGAAGTCTCTAAGAGTTGCATAACTGGGTTATATAATTCATTAACAGCCCCAACATGCACACACCTGAAACTACACGTAAAAGATATTTCTTTATAGGAGCAGGAGGGAGGACTTACATCAGGAGCTTGTTTGCTTTAACCAAGCTGTAAATCGGTCGGTGTACCAGCGTGCACCGTTACACCTCACCAAACGGCTGCGTGTCTGGTTTTTATTCATCCAAAAACACACACTTTACACCCTTCTACATTCCCGTCAGTCCGCACTTAAAGTGGAACTTAGTCCAACGCTGGTCCTTTTCATTGGTGTTTCCACGAAAGCGGCACGTAATTACCCAATTTTGTTCTTTGTGCTCACTAGGTTAGGAATAAAACACAGTTTTTTTCTAAAACTGTTTGTTATAGGAAAGTATTCACCAATAAGATGGTGTGATGAAGCGGAGTTACTCTTACTAACTATCTTACTCTTACTAACTAAGTTGTTTATTTTCTTATAGCATGTCCTGAAGTGTTTTATTCCCCTTATACTTCAGCAATATGCCAGCTATTACTTTTTTCCATTTTTATTAGAAGTCATACTTTTTTATCTGTTTATAGTTACATTTAATGCTGTGGATCGTCTGCGAAATAAATTACCTCCAACAGCAAACGAGATGGCTCGTAAGTTTTCTTTTTATTTACTTTTTCTTTGTTGTTTTAACAGTACTTTATATTCTGACTGTGAAATAAAATGCAGAGAGAAACTGCGAATATAGGCATCAAATATTTGTCCATTTCAAATTTGGGTTTTGGGAAGTTTGGGGTTTTTGTCAGAAACCTTGACTGACGAAGTTAGCTAACTAGCTAGCAATAACCTCCTCCTGTGGCAACTTGAGGTTTAGCTGCTAGCACTAAAAGCAAGTACTTTTACAGGAATGGTTTCTGTTCTCTTGTCCTTGAAGGTTAGTTTTTAAAGGTAAACTGGCAAGAAATCTTTTTTTTTTTTTTGACTAAAAACATACTTTCAAGGACAAGAGAACAGGAACCATTCCTTTAAAAGTATTTGCTTTTGGTGCTAGCAGCTAAACCTCATGTTACCACAGGAGGAGACCCTGGTTAGCTAAGTTAGCTAGCTAGCTAGCTATAACATCCTTTGGTAACTTGAGCTTTAGTTGCTAGCACTACAAGCAAGCAATATTGTCTATATTCTTGTCCATGACAGTTGTTTTTTTACAAGGTAACTTGGCAAAGACAACACTCTTTCTTAATTTAGCAGATACTTAATATGGGCATCTGGCAATTTAGTGGATGTCTAAGTTTGAACATTTCCTTGATTTAGCAGATGCTCACACTTTAGCGGCCTATGACGCTGAACAGGTAGCACCTTCACTTTTTTTTAGAATGGAGCATGTGATTGTGTGCGAGTGTCGTTTTATTCCTCATTTACTTTCGCAAAGTGTGACTGCTGTTTTTGTCCTACCACAGCTGATAAAAATATCAACCGAAGTCTCCTGCACATTTCTACATGCACAAACATCCTTGTGCTCTTACTGATATTAGACAATGCCACCCTACTTTTCTGCTTTAACCACTGCTTTTTCTTCATCGTTTACTGGTCCAATCTGTGTTCTGCATCCAGTGTGGCGTAATTTTAGTCATTATATAAAGCTCAGCAGTGTTGGCTCTCGATGCCATGCTGTGACCCAGCACTGAAAAGGGACATATGTCAGATACAGACACTATTTTTGGACTGGCCAAGTGCCCTGAGGCTCTGCTGGACTTCTGTGTGGGTCAAACAAATGCCTTTTCACTAGCTTGATCTTTATTTATTTGTTGATGGTCTAGCAAAGTGAACAGACTCCATTACATACAGGATTCTGACTGACAAGACCTTTAAAATTAGTTAACAACTGATTCTAAGTACAGAAGTCTTAAGAAGCCATGCATTATTTTCTCATTGAGAAAATAATGAGATAATGAGAAAATAATGAGATATTCTCATTATCTTAACAACTTGTTTTTCTTGTGGGCTCAGGAGGCCTCCATAATGGTTTTCTCAAGATTACGCAGGCAGCTGGAGCTCTATGGTGTGCCACATAGACATATATAGCTACAAGGGTAGCTACAGGCTATAAAATCACCCACTATGCACCAAGGGCTGTATTTAGAGTCGACGACTGAAGTTCAAAAGTTATGTCAATATTTATGTGGGAAAAGTTCTCAATATTCAGAGTCGGGTTTTGCAGTTGTTCACACTTCATAGATCACGCCTCTAAGGTTGCTAGGTTTTTCTTGAGTAGAAGCGTTTTTTTCCTGTTAAATGTAATATATATCCTGCACAACTTCTGAATAGATAAATTCCTAAATTTTAAATTTATATCCTGAATTTATTGTAAAGCTGCTTTGTGACAATGTCCATTGTTAAAAGCGCTATACAAATAAAATTGAATTGAATTGAAGAGCACCCAAGTCTGAAGTTACATACCGGTGAAATTATACTGTTGTGTTATGTTATACCAAAAAAATTGTAGCATGAAAAAAAAAATTCCTGGAGTGACCTTTTTACATAGTTTTTTTTTAATGAACAAGTAAAGCATGTGAAATTCTTAAAAAACTATTACATTGTTTTCATAGAGTACTGAGAGCAAATACTTAGTCCTCTTATTGAATCCCTTTTAAACAACATTTTAGCATTTTTCTAAAGAAATATATGAATATTTGCAGTGCTGCTTAGTCTTCCATATCATTTAAATGAAACTGTAAATAGATCCAGTGATATTTCTGAAGCAAGTGATACTGGATTATATGGATATCATATTACTCAAGCTTTAATACAAGTGCTATAAATGTAACCCACATAATGGCTCTTTTGCTCGACCTCACAACCACTCCACGCACACACACACACACACACACACGAGAGATACATGTATACGTGCCATCCCTTAAATGTGCAGTTTTCATCCCATCTATTTTCCTTAAAGCACCAGATTCTGTCTGAGGGAAATGCATGAGTAAGATAATAGTACGGCTGTATTTATTCATGTGTATGCAAAGACACGAGTCAGCGCTGCAAGCCAAGCGAGGCAGAAACACTGCCATGTCTTTTTTTTTTTTTTAAAGCTATTTCGTTTATATCTGACTGCATCTGAGCTGGCGCTGCTTTAAGCACCTCTCCGGTCGTACAAGTCCCTGCGAATGTGAAACAAACTGCCACTGTCTATGACCTTTTCCTTAATGCAGCCAGTTTGCTTCACATTATCAGCTTATGCACCGTGTCCATGTGCAGTATTCTCTGCAGTAGCTATTCGGGTGTAATGCATCACTCTTTCCCAGGCACATAGCAAAAAGCGTCACACCAAACTTGTTAACCTTTTTAGAATCAGGTCTTAAAATGAATTCAAATGTAATTATGATAAGTAAACTAATATTTCTTTCATTACACATTCAACATCATGTATTAACACAAGCAAGTAGCAGCGATGTACAGCAAAAATCAACTGAATAAACACAGACAGCATTCATATAGTCCAGCTGGGCAAATATGAGCCCTGTAACACTTAAATCAACAGTGTAGATATTATTTAAACTGGGTAAATGTTAATTAAACCCCATCTGCGTTTATTCAACACTTCAAATCTTGGGCTTTGCGATTTCTTCGTAACATGAAAAGCTTCGATTTTTCTGTCTTATTAACTTCAAAAGAGGAAAAAAAGAGAGGCTGTGAGGTTATAGCTGCTATAGCATAAGAGATAACATGAACTAACTTGTCTTTAGTCGTTCCATAACATTAAATGTATCAATATACGGATAAAAAAACAGTATGTTGTTTGTTAATTAACAAAAATTGAAATCCTTGGCAAAATACTGTGAGGGGTAAAACTCTTCAGGTTGTGTTGTTACAGGAAAACAATCATCTATGTGGTGGGAACAGTAACTCCACTTCATCACACAGACTCTGTCTTTGATTATTTTCCTATAACGGCAACATCGGATTCCTTTCTTTATTCTGAAATTGGTTTTTACACCTATAAGTGTGTAGAATACACTACTGGCCCTTCACGGTAATTATCTGACAAAGGACCTTCCGCTTCCTTTCAGTGGTGCATCTTCAGTAAGCGCTTTATCCCAGTCAGGGTCGAGGCAGATCCGGAGCCTATCCTGTAAACACTGGGTGTGAGCCAGAAATACACCCTGAATGGGACGCCAGTTCATCACACACACATTCACACACTCATTCATACCTAGGGGCAATTTAACGTAGCCAGTCCACCTATTGGCCTGATTTGGGAGGTGGGAAGAAACCAGAGAGCCTGGAGGAAGCCCATGGGGACACGAGGAGGACATGGAAGCTCCGCGCAGACAGTAGCCCGTGCTCAGGATTGAACCTGGGACCCTGAAGCTGTCAGGCGTACCACCACTGAACAGTTACATACACTCACATACCATCTGGAATAGTGTTTAAAGGTGCATTAGGTCTCTGACGGTTAGGTGGGTTTGACATTTGAATGATTCCCGCCTATGTTAACAAAGCTCCGCCCCCAGAATCTACAGTGGCCGATAGAGTAGAGTGTCTATAAAATGATGGACAGAAGCTGCATCCATACAAAAACAAGCATTCAGGACTGGAAGTCAGTTTTCCAAACGAGTTTTCTCAGTGACTTAATACGCGTTTGCTAAGGCCACGGCTTAATCCATTGTTGTTGTTTTTTTGTTTTTTTTTTCATGTTCTAGATATCTTTCAGGTTATTTGTACAAGTATTTTAAAAATTGACTATTGCATCTTTAAGCAATTTGAGGCATAAAATAATTAGGCAAGAGTGACGCATGAGTGCGGTTTTACTGAATATCGTCACGGTTGTGATTCGGCCGCAGACACGAGCCCACAAGCGCTGTAGCTAAACACAGCCGTGCCGCTAGTCAGTATGAGTGTGATGATTGTGAGTGTGATAGTCCTTTTATACAACCATTTATAAATAAGAAATTAATATCAAGTGACTGACATTTTAGACATAAATAATTTGTTTATTTTTGCGGAAGTATATCTCGAAGAAGCCACACTCACTGATAGCCCGTCGGCTAGCTGGCTAGCTAGATCACAATGATTTGTACATTCCCGTTAAAGGAGCATCAAGTTAAAATGGCTTCCCTTTTTCCTTTTCATCTTCGCTTGATGAGCGTTCATATTTGAAGTCAGAAGTTCTTTTTCTTATTCTTGAAAAATAATGTAATGTTTGCCAAGTGGGGTGATGATGTCGCTGACTCTACTGTAGTAACCGTTTCAGTGGGATTGTTGCTAGAAGTGGAATTTTACACAGACACGAGGAGTGATACAAACAGTGAAACATCCCGATGCGGTTATACTAAATATCAGCACTCTTGGAACGCCGCTCGTCCAATCAAATGAGTGGAACGTAACTAACTGTTGTATAATCAGGTATAATGTACTGAAAACTAAAACGCTATAAGCCACACCCCCTAATGCACAGCTTTGTTTGTACATACTAAGGCTGTACCATATCATATCGTCCCTGATGTACAATTCCTCCCCATGAGAAGAATTTGTCATCCCGCGATATTGACGATATAGTTGATGACGTGTTTACGCGCCGCAACGTCGGCATCTCACACGTAGAACGCGAACCAGCATGGCGGTAGGCAGAGTTCCAACCCCAGACGAGGAAGAAGAATTAACCCCCCAAAAAAGGAGCTTCCTCCGTTATATGGAAGTGGTTCGGACACAGAAGATCAGATGTGAATCAGACGGCTTTCAAGACTGTATCCTGAAGTGTCTTGTGACCAAAAAGATAGCGCTGAATGTTATTATCGTTGTATCGTCATTTATATCGTTACGGCAAAAAGATACCATGAAATATCGTGATATAGTTTTTAGTCTGTATCGCCCATCCCTATACATACAGATTCTGACCGGATATAACGTAGCATCCGGGTACTTTTAGTTGATAAATGGCACACATTGCTCATTCTGCAGTGCTGTTTGGAGGATGTGGTTTGGGACGCACCCGCAAAACCGCTCAGATTGAACACTTAAACCTCTTCTCACCTGGTTTTAAAGACTCACAGGCCCTGGCAGGAGTGGTGGAGGTGCAGGAGAACTCTACAAGAAGACTGAGGAAAAAGAAAAACACAGCTGGATCCAGTACGTACCCCATTTTGACAGACTGAGAGCTGGAAGCAGCTGGGTGGTGTAGTCTGTCGGCTGTCCGTTGCTGTGTCTTTCACTCCGACATGCCACGCAAAGCACCGCAAACTCCAAGTGGCTTTTTTTTTAATCTTCACCGCTAATCCTTACAGACGTGTGAGGGCATGATGGCGAGAGAAAGCAAGCTCTCTTTCGCAATGTGCATGCTCATATGCACACAGCCAGCACACAATCTCTCTATATAGATCTCTCTCTATATATACATATATATATATATATCTCAGCGAGAAAAAAACCCTTAATTATATTAATAATAATTAAAAAAAAATCTCCTCCAGCACTACAATCAGATTAAGAAGGCCAGACAGCAGCGCGTGCGACGGTGCCTTCACTCCTCTTTATCTCCAAACGCCAGTGAGAACATGAGCAGTGTTCACATCTACTCTCTTACTGCATGCAGTCCATCCTGGCCAAGGAAAACAAATATACCTTAGATGCTCATTCATCCATTTACACTATTTTCGAGGTGCCCTGTGTTCGCCCCGTTGCCTGGTTACAGCTCTGGAAAAAAATCCCCAAGCAGCGCATATTAGTGATTCACTTGACTGAGTCGATTCTTTCGAAGTGAATTGAACCACAGGGACTCGAATTCATTCATTTGATTCATTTGATTCACTGATTCAAAGCGGCGTGCAGAAAAACTATGATTATGATAATATAGTTTATTATATAGTAAATATAATATAGTTATATATACATATATAAATATTATATAGTTATTCTTACAATAAAGATAAATGCTGTAGTTCATAAACATTTGGCACCCAAGTACAAAATAATATAAAATACAAAATAAAGTGCTAAGATTGTTTTATTAAGAAAAAAAAAACAAAAAAAAATTTTTATTTATTAAGCACATTAGACAAATATGTCCACTTTTAGAAAAAAAGGTTCTTTAAAGGTGCAATAGTGTTTTTTTTCCCCCTACTAATAATACAGATAAGCTGAAAAAAGATGCAGAATGTGATTTTAAAAAAACGATGGTTTTAGCCATGAACTCAGGAGAAAAGTTTCAGAGAAACCCCTTTGGAAAACGGTTACGGTCCGGAAAGCATGTTTGTGTTTACATGTCTCTCCTGTCAGTCATTTCCTGTCAAGACACTCCCTCACACTCCTTCACTCTGCACTCTGCTAATACTGATTATTACGAAGAAAAAAGGACAGCGACTGCACCTGTGACCATTCTCCTAATTCTCATTGTCATATAGTGCACTTGAAAGTGGTTTCCACCTACGTAACCTGATAGAGACCTAATCTTGACAAATGTTGAGAAATCTTACCTAATGCACCTTTAAGGCTTCTTTGGTAAAGGCAGGTTTTATATAGAACCATGACAATTCATATATCCATTTGTGTCTATTTATATCTATATCTGTATTCAGATTTAAATCAGAAGTGGGCGTGGCCTAAACCCTAACAAAAAAAATGTATGTAATCATACATGGGGTTGAGATTTGAATTGATGCATCAAATTAAAAAGCAACAACTGAAATGAATCAAGGCAACAATCATAAATCGATTATTATGTATTATATAATAATTCTTCTCTTCCCCAGATTTTGAACAAATTTGGTAACATATTGATCGGAGGCTGCTAAATCATATCATAATGTATCGTATTGTATCATATCATATCATATATATCGTATTGGATTGTAACATGTCGTATCGAATCGTATCATATCGTATTGTATTGCGACATGTCGCATTGTGTCAAATCGTATCATATCATATCGTATTGCAACATCTCGTATTGTATCGAATTGTATTATATTGTATTGGATTGTAACATTGTATTGTATTGCATGGTATCATATTGTATTGTATTGTATCGTATCGTAGCAGTTTCAGTGTTATTGTCAAATATCAAATCGTTGCCTTAAGAATTGAAATTGTATCATATCATATGGAAGTTTACACCCCTAAACCCTACACTATGCCCCTGGAAACACTGGGGGAAATTTCAGATGTAGAATTGTCAGCTCTCTCAGCACATTCTGTGAATTCTGGCTCCAGTTCCTCAATCTCAGCTACATCACACAGGTTCGTAATTAGTCTTACCTAGAGATGTTTGCAGTTTTTTTTAAACTCTTGCTCATGCACATATTATTTTTGTTTTTACATGCTTGATATATTTTCTAACAAATTAGTTGGCTCTATTTGAAAATTTTTATAAACAAACTAGTAGCATAATTTAAACCCCTACGACTCCGACCAGGCACTTACTGAAGATGCTGTAAATGCATCATGCAGTGCCTCACGTACATGTTAATGAATGTGGTCTTTATTTGTTTTGCGAGCTTCATATCTGACCGCTTGCTCGCTCCCGTATGAAAGTAAAAACCTCCTGCACACTCAGCGTTTTTGTTGTGTCCCAACATGGTGTCTAGTTTCATCCACCAAATGTCATATAAATCTTTCTGGGAAGCTTTCTTTCTAAAAAAAAATTTAAAAAAATTAAAAGAAAGAGTAATAATTAGGAGACTAATAATGTGTCTCCTATTTGTATCTGTATCTGTAGGCGTTTAGAACACATTGTCTGTTCATTCCCAATAATGTTGCAAAATGAATCGATTCCCTAATCGGCTCATTTCAAAGAGTCGTTCAAATGGGGGAAAATACAGTTGGGAATCAGTGAGCATCACAACGCATCCTTGCTGGTGGAGTGAACACACACACAGTTGACTGATTCCCACAAAATAGTCGAAATCAGACCAATCGACCATGTATTCCTCACTTCCTGTAAAGGAAAGACGTTTGGACTTTGTCCTTTATGAGAGAGAGTTTGTGAGTGTCTTCATCCCATTCATCACCTCCTCATCCCAGTGTCAGGGTTGCCAGATTGGACTCTAATATCATCATATGGGTTGCCAGATTTAAATGACTCTTTCCAGAACTATTGCCTAATCAACCCCTACTGGGAATAGGAAATTGCTCTATTATAAATAAACAGCAGGAATTTTTTTTCTTCTTTTTAAAGAGTGTTAAAGAAAAACATATCTATATGAGCAAGGACATTTCCGGGTGTAATGTTTGTAAGAACTTATTAAAACGTCATGAACCATCCTCCACCCTCTACGTCACTCCCAGCTCTAAATTCTGACGCAATGAAATGGAAATTAATTTATTTCATCACTTCCTGTTTTGTGCCCATGTGACACTTTATACTCCAGACTACTGTGTGTTGTGAATTCTCACCAGATCATGTCAAGAAAAAGTTCTAATAGTTACAACAAAATGGATTTGATGCCACTGATATTTTTTGAGCTGATTTTGACAGATTTCAAGCATAATTTATAATCGCTATCATTTATTATTTCTGATGATCCTGGGAGCTTCAAATATTAATGAGCTGGGTAGTACAACCACATACATATTATAATTATAATTACTAATAAACCCATAATGTATAATGAATTAGATCTCAGTATCTCTCACAGAAACACACCAGTTTATTTTCCTTTACTCTGATATCACATGTTTTCATATTTACTGTTTTTAATTTTCTTTTATTTATTGCAGTATTCTAGATTTAGATGAAGTTAATGAAGAGGTCACATATAAACCTCATTGCTTACTGGAATCATTTGTGTTAATTGTGATCTGATTGGAAGTCAAATAATTGCTCAATTCTGGTTGAAACCTAAGGTAATGCTCTAGATGCACAACTAATGAAGGCCATCTTGTGGACTTTAACTGAATTGCATCAACAATTAAATCACACAGGATGTTCATTTGCTTACACATTCATTCATTCATTCATCCATCCATCCATAACTTCATTCTCTTCTTGCAATATTGTTAAATCCCCAGGCATCTTTCCATTATTTTATAACTTACAATTTCACCATGACAACACCAACATATAATTTAGAAACTTTTACCTTCCATATTCACAAAAAGTTACACACCCAGAAACTCCACCCAGTAAAGACCTACAGTAAAATTCTACAGCACCCCTGTATATTTAAGCTTACAAAAGCACAAATTACATGTATTATTTATTTTATAAATAATTTAATTTTTGTAAATCGATTAAAAAAACCAGACCTGAATGGTTGTGCTCTGACTGTTGGAGGGTGGAGCTTATTTCTGGGTCAGAAAAAATGTAAACAGAAGCTTGAAATGAAGAAACTGGGAGAGCCATTGAATGGAAATATTGCAAATCACAGTACTTTATTATTAATTTTTAAAATGATAGATCTAGAAACACTTTCAAAAATTTTAAACTGCAAATTTAACAAACAGGAATTTTATTCAAATATACTGAGAGGCTCATTTCTTCCAAAAATGATGCATTTGATATCTTAACAAGAGGTTTTACCGTGTGTATAATCCATCAGCATATAAACACACACACACACACACACACACACAGCTTTTTCTGTGTCCTGTTTCTTGCTCTTCTTCTATTACACATTGACATAGCTAAGACGACAGGCGTTAACAGGTGACACCATGAACCTCGAGCTCAACCCGGGCCTCACGGTTTATAGTTTACTATCTAATAGCAAGTTCAGACTCTATTAAAAAAATTACCACATGCTGATGTGTTGGTCACCTTATCTTTAATAACTGACTAATACACATTTGATACAACCACCAGCTTCCAAAACATACACTAGACTGGCAACAGTGAAGTAAACTCTCTACGTCTGTGACGTTAAAACGAGTAATCACTATCTGTATGTTTTTAAACACCAGTGCATTTGATAGTGTAGGTCAAATTTAGACATCGAGAATGGAGATGAGTGATGCAACATGTACAGAAAGGGTCGAGTTGCAGCTTCCAAGTCCTCGGAAGGTCACGTCGCAGCTACCAGACAATATTATTGGAACGTTCAACATATCTGAGAGGTTCTAAGATAGTTTGGCTGTAACATGTAAGGAATAAAACATTTGGGTTTGACGTTATACGAAAATAATCAACGACAGAGTGGTGTGATGCAACTCACATCACATCCCAGAGTTACTGTTACTACCTGACATTGATTATTTTCCAGTTACATTACATCCTAAAGTGTTTTATTCCTCTTATACCACAGCGATTTGCTGATGAATACAAGCAGCAGTCTTGTAGCAATGTTTAAAAACAACACAAATACATTACACAAAAACAACCAAAAAAATTAATAACAAATGATTTGAAGAAGTGTAATGTTCAGAAAATGTTGTGGTAATCTTTAATTTAACTATTTATAATACATTTTATACAATCTGTTTGTCTGAGGTTATGAAACATAGCAAGTTTCTCGGCCTTCGCCCACCAGCTGGCATTTTGTCTTAAAATATTTTAGAATAGTCATATGGCTTATTGTAGTTTCTATTAAATAATAAACATAATATTTATATTACATTAAAAAAATCCCTGTTTATTGGCTTTGCTTAATGCATCTGCTAGGGTTGTGCCTCTGAAAACTTGGGTAGAATCCTACGATATGCAGCTGTATGCTGATAATTATATCAGAGAGTTAAGGATAGCCCATATATCCCATCTAGAGTGCTTTCACACACATAAAATGTGAAAATAAATAAATATTTTTATGTGCAAGGTACAAGTGTACTGATGTGCTCACATTAAGGTATGAGTGGGTTGCATTTTACAGATGGCTCTGGTGGGGAGCTGAGAACATGCAGGATGCCTATTTGGCTATTTAGAGATAATGCTGAGCAAGAAAGTGCTGGCAATGACATGAACCTAGCAACTTGTAGCTCTCCAAAGGGCTCCCGAAGTTATTGAGAGGGGAAAAATAAACAAGAAGCAAAAATGGATTTGATGGAAAAAAATGACCCGGATAACAAGATGACTGTATTACAAGGCGCAGCGATGGAGGAGGAGGGGGCTCAGAATATACACGATGAAGTGGAGGATTTGAGTAACAGGTGATTTACAAATTTGCAACTTTTTCAAAAGTTTTCTGTGAATTTTGCAAGCCATTTTACAAACCTAAAATTTCTATAAAAGAGATCATTTGTAAATTATATGAATCAGATGCATTGTACATACAATAATACACTTTTAATTGAATTATTTATCTATTTTCCACCAAAGCTCACATAAAATGTGCTTAGTGTCAAATTAGTACCCATTTTATTTTCTTCTGTACGTGTTTTATTCATACATAACAACTATAAGATCCATCATATAGGTGAAAGTCAAAGCCTTTGATCCAATGATACTGAAGGATTGCCTGGACTGCCATGTTGAAAAGCTCAGGCATTTGATGACTACATTGCTGAGATATCATTGAACCGTTTGGATTGGCTAAATGTAAAAACAGCTGCAGATAAGAAGCGAAAGCTAGCAGCTTTACAGAATGATATAATTTGCATAATCTGTCATTTCATATTATCTGTAATTTAATTGGTTCAGTCGCATAAACTGAAGTGAGTCAATTGATTTCTTGCAGTCTGAGAGCAATAGTCCCAGATGAGATAGTGAAGCCCAAACTTCAGTGCCTGATGATGGATCCAGCTTTCTCAATGGTAACACTACAGAGCGAGGACAGCGGGATCCTCTGGGAGACGGCGTCTAGCCGCTGCTCCACACCCTGGGCTTCGGAAATGAGTTCTCCTGCCCCAGATCTCTGCAACAGCCTTATTCCAAGATGTCCAACCAGTCCAGGTTCAGAAACGGCAGGTAGAATCATTTTTATAATGGACGAGGAACATATGATCGGGAGGAAGAAAAGAAAGCGGAATAAAGCACCCGAGAAGCTACCAATGATAACCGATGAAGTACCAGGAGAACCAGAAAGGCTGGCCATGGTGGAGGTCTCCGTTCCCAATGTGATGGCCGAGAAAGAAAAAGAGGAGGAAACGAAAGACTCGAAAGAAGCAAGAAAGCAGCGTTTGTTCCGCCTGGTCTCTGAGGGATCAGAGATTCTGAATATTGTTGTGCCCCCCAAGGTGTCCACAATGGATGAGGAGGAGAGCAAAGCGCTGGTAGATAACTTGTCTTACCTTGAAAACACACCTATTATAAAAGCCAGTGAGATCCCTGAAGAACCTGAGACATCTGAGGAGACAGAAAATCTGGAACATCTTCAAGCTACAGTCCAGGCAGTATCAGAGCCTTTAGCTTTGCCACCACTGATCAAGCCAGCACATAAACAAGGTACATGTGAGGACTACTTTGAGAAATTCACACTCTTGGACCATCAGGCACCATCAGGAGTTCCTACAGTAGATGAGAACGAAGAGCCTGAGACCACCACTGAGCAAGGAGAACTTTATGAGAGTGAAGATAATGTCATCGATATAAAACCAGAGGTTTCAGACGATTCTGCCTCTATCAGTGGATTGGAGATTACCAGCGAACATGTGGATGAGGTATTTTATGGAGGTGGACAAGATCCAGATTTTCAAAACATAACAAAGGGGGCCAATAAAGAAGAGAAACAACCAAAATCACCCTTAAAGGAAAGTGGAAGTGCCCTATTTGGTAGCCAGGAGTCAATCCTTACTCCAATTTTTCTGCCTGAAGGACCTCAGAAGATCATAGATCTTGTCCTGTTGGAGGAACCAAAGGCCATGGCGTTTATGTACTCAGATTTGTATGCGGACGCCGTAGGAAGCAGGAAGAAGCAAGACGATACAGAGAGCGTGACTTCAGAAAAGTCCTTCCACAGCCAGGAGTCTGACTCCGAAGACAGAGGCTACTTGGAGAAATTTGTGCTTAAAGATGAAACTCCAGTGACTCAGGTGGATCCATTACATGATGATTGTAAAAAGGATTGCGTTAGGATGTGGTCACAGTATGCATTTGGCTTGACACAAAATGACAGCGATGACACAGGAGCACTGGACGATGTTGATGAAATCACCGATTTCTTTAGGAATAGTGCTAGCTCTTCTCCATGTGAACCTATCCGGCTACGTCAGGTGGAACCAGAAGAAACAAGAACGGAGACTAAGACACGACGTGTGGTTTTTCAGGATGAAGGAGAAGAAAGGACAACTGAAGAGGACATAGACATTGCAGAAGCGTTTTTACCACTTGACATTGGCATGGATCCACTAGCACTGGAGGCAAGCTTGAAAACTGCAGACTACAAATCAGTCATTACTGAATATGCTGCCAAAACTTGTGCAGCCACACCAAGCAAGCCAGAAAAAACGAAGGTTTCCTCCAGAGCTAAACCTCCAAAAGATGCTTTTATCCCAATCCACGTTCCTCAAACCGTGAAACCCATTACACCTCGTTACAAACCCTTCCTGGAACTGACTCCATTACTTCCAGTAGAGATGCCTGAGGAAGACGGACAGAAAGAGATGAAACTGAAAGAAAGAGAAGGAAGTGACAAAGTTTGTTCATCTACAGTTAAAGGAGAAGAGGCCTCAGTAGAAGCCCAGGACTATGAGCGAATCACCCAGCAGGAGGCAAGAGAATCTGCCCCCATGCCCCAGCAGTGCTCATCCACAGGAAGAGAGGATACCGACAGCGCCGGCTTTCCTACAGCGGATAACTCGAGTCATTTGAATCTCCTGCATGCTGTTGAGGCGGATAATGATACTGTAGGTATTCCAGTGTCATAATTTAAAAATTCATGCTTAAAGTTCATGAGGACACTGCCTATGTAGAAGAAGTCTCTTCTGTATTTAACTTGTAAATATTTCAATAACCTTTCACTCTACATGGACTGTGCAAGTCTTTTATACAAGATCTGCAAAATAAACCAAAGAATATCAGGAAAATACTTTCCAAGTTTGCAAAATGCTTTGTTTGTTGGTGTGCAACAAATTCTGGTACAGATACAGCCAATTTCAATTTTCAAATTTCCATACAAAAATTTCAAATAAATTACAGATCCTTATAGTTTTAACTGCCTTTTTTTAAAACGTTGAATCAAGGTAATGTCACCTCCTTTTTAAAACAAGTAGTACATGTCGTCTTACCTTACATGCACATTATGGATATTATAGTTTTTATATTATACATTATATATTTATCATATATGCATGTGAATATCTTGTAACTAATCTCAGTGTTTACATGCAAATAGTGTGACACCGGCTTCGTAGATATTTCAGTGTCATAAAAATTCTCAAAATAATAAATTAAAAAAAAGTACAAACAATAATAATAATAATAATAATAATATATTAGCAAATATAATGTTTTATGAAAGGGATTAGTCCAAATATTATGAGGAGAAAGTTTCCATTAATCGGTCATGTACATCTCACCCCCAAGAGAGTACAAAATTCCAAACCATCATAGTAGGTATTCAAAAGTCAGTATTAGTTGTATTCATAGTTCTTCCAGATGAAAAGATAAACAATGAAAACCACAGATATACCAGTTAGAAGAGCCACATAAAGAGAGATATTTTAAATTTATTATTATTATTTTTTAAATTGAGTAACACATACATAAACAATATAAACATGTATAAACAGTTTAACAGATAAAATTGCTTGGGTGAATAAACATTATTACACAAAGGCATAAAAAAGTGCATGTCTGTACAGTCTGAATAGCTTTCTGTTTTTTAATTTTTATTTATTTATTTATTTATTTATTTAGAGGGTAAGACTGATTCAACATAATGTATCGCTTCCTTTTTAAACACTGAACAGCAGTTTCTTTCCTGAGAATTTGAATTTACGGATACAGAATTTAGCCATTAAGTGAGTAAAATTGATCAAATATGTGTGATTTCTCCTTTCTTTCCGATTTGCATCACATAAAGTTGGAAATACATATGAATATTTTTTTGAGACGCTTGTGTCAAGTGTTGACGCGTAAATTGTGCGACACCGCGGCGTTCAAGTGCGTTCCAAATGGCCGTTACTTTCGACCCCTACATAGGGAGTCTTCGGAGGGCGTAGGGCGGTAGTCATGATCCTTTCAAAATGGATCTCAGCTTGCCTGTGAGCCTGGTCCACTGGCCAATCCAAGCAAAAAGGGGCGAGATTTTTATGCTCGCATACGGGTTGAATCTCAAATAAAGGCATAGTGCACTACGTAGGGCGTGTTTCGACGCCATTTTGTGTTCTATGTAGTGCTGCTAGGTAGGAGCTACGAGGCTATTTGGAATTCAGCCGAAGTCTTGAACAGTGCGCATGCTCAGTGGCGGGGTTTCTGGTCACGTGGTTCATTCCAGCCAATCAGATGCTCCAAATCTCATTTTATTCGCGCATTCAAAAGTTTTTTCGGAAAGGGCTCGTGCTGCTGAGCGAGAACATTCCAAACTTTGACTTTAGCTAAACTGATTATTATTATTATTATTGTTATTATTTAAAAAAACAAAAAAACAAAAACGCACTCGCCATGGCTCATAAACAGATCTACTACTCCGATAAATACAATGACGACCTCTACGAGTACAGGTAAAGTGAGAAATAAAGGTCAGGAAAGTAGAAAAATCTGTGCTCGCTATTCGGCAGCCGGGATGCTAACGCTAGCTGTCTGTTATTAGCCACACTGAAAAATAAGGTTTAATAGCATTAGCATGTAGCGCTAATCTCCTAGCTAATCTGAGTAACGGTTAAGTTTCCTAAAGTAGTCGTTTTTCATTTGTTAAACTTTCTCTCCTCTGATTTGGAGGAGAACTCGGTGTTATTGTCCGCAGGAAATGAGCAAAGGAAACCTACCAGGGTCGAGAATAAGTGCTCTCTAGTCGCACAGGTTTTATCTGTAGTAAAATATTGCTAAGGAAATGTTTGAGGTTGAAGTTGAGACGGATCTCATCGCCGGTTTGTGCGTTTGGACTGGATGAAGATGAGCTAAATGCTAACCGACTGAGAGGCGTCATGCGGCTGCACGAATCTGCTGAGCGATTTGACCCAGATATCATATCGCGATACTTGAAGAAACTTCTCTGATCCCTGATGTGGCTCACGATAATATAGGTTTGGTAACAGACTGACAGCAAAACTGTGGAGTAAGTCAGAAGTTTGATAAGTCAGAAGTTTGATAAGTCAGTAGTTTGATAAGTCAGAAGTTTGAGATTATAAATCAAACATTTGAGAGAAGTCAGAAATTCAAGATAATAAATCAGTGTTTTGAGAAGTCAGTAGTTTAAGATAAGTCAAGAGAGAGTTTTTGAGAAGTCAGAAGTTTGAGATTATAAGTCAAACATTTGAGATAAATCAGAATTTTGAGAAGGCAGAAATTTGAGATGATAAATCAGTGTTTAATAAGTCAGTAGTTTAAGATACTTTTGAGAAGTCAGAAATCTGAAATGATTCATAATTTTGAGATAAGACAATTTTGAAAAGTCAGTATTTTGAGAAGTCAGAAGTTTGAGAGAGTTTTTGAGAAGTCAGAAGTTTGAGATTATAAGTCAAACATTTGAGATAAATCATAATTTTGAGTAGTCAGTAGTTGGAGAAGTCAGAAATTCAAGATAATAAATCAGTGTTTTGAGAAGTCAGTAGTTTAAGATAATTTTGAGAAGTCAGAAATTTGAGAAGTCAAACCTTTTGAGAGAATTCATAGTTTTGAGATTACAAGACAGAATTTTGAAAAGTCTGTATTTCGAGATAAGTCAAGAGAGATAATTTTGAGAAGTCAGAAGTTTGAGATAATCAGTCACAATTTTGAGAAGTCCAGATATTGAGATTGTAAGTTAAATGTTTGAGATAATAAATCGGAATGTTTAGAAGATAAGTCAATATTTTCAAATAAGTTAAAACTTTGCGAAGTCAGGAATTTGAGAAGTCAAACATTTGAGATAGTAAGTCAGAATTTTGAGATCATAAGTCAAAGGTTTCAGATCATTTTGAGAATTTTTGAAAGTCAAAAAATGTGAGAAGATTATAAGAAGTAAAATTTCCAGAGGTTTGAGCTCACGTACAGGCTCCGTGTTGTTCAACAGCGCACACGTTCACAACTTGTAATGGATCAGACTAAAAAAAAAATGTCCGATCCAATCCAATGTTTCGAGCTTTTGTCAGGTCTGTGCTCTGTAGTTTCTTGGCACATCCATACTGCTGCTGTATTCAGGCTGTGGGACGCAGGTGAGATGTAAAATACCAGAAAATAAATATTTAAATAACCGTTTCAGACCTGTCGGGTTTTGCATAGAAGCGTCACATTTTACCAACGGAACGCAAAAACATGCCAAAAAAAAAAAAAAAAAGCGGTCGTCTTTTTCTCCCCGAATAAAAAACGCCAGTCACTCGGCACGTGAATCCGGAGCGATTGCTGCTCGAAAGATGCGCTGATGTGGAGCTCTCACTTTCTGTCACGATAAATTCATGTGAGATGAAGAATAATCGATGTGTCCAACTTAACTGTCATTAAATAAGTGGCTTTATAACATCAGTTAGCTATATATATATATATATTATATATTAAAATAAGATAAATAAGTATAAAGTTATTCATCTTGGTGGGAAATTTCTTGCTAACATTTGCTCTATACACTTACAGAAAATTACTATAAACA
Source organism: Pangasianodon hypophthalmus (assembly GCF_027358585.1). Lineage (NCBI taxonomy): Eukaryota > Metazoa > Chordata > Actinopteri > Siluriformes > Pangasiidae > Pangasianodon > Pangasianodon hypophthalmus. The sequence goes on from NC_069724.1 coordinate 22,892,329, forward strand.
GCAGCAGGAGGAGAAAGTACACAAAAAATATGTATATATTTATTATCTGGGAAAAAGAAAAGTATAAAAATCCTAGTTCTAAAGTTATAAATGACCAGAGTATCAAGTGTCCAAAAGTGACTATTCGGAAAGCCACTGGAATATTTCTGCCAAAAATCGTCAAAAAATGTTTTTTTTTTCATCTGAAAGACAAAAAAAGGCTAAAAATTTCCACAAACAAAAAAAACATTAAATAGGCTCAAAGCAAAGTGATAAGATAAACTTTATTGATCCCACAGTAGGGAAATTCACTTATCACAGCAACTCACAGACAGTTAAAGTGCAGGAAGAAAGTTAAGTTAAAACTATAACTATATATATATATATATATATACCTTAGCAATAATAAAATAAATAAAAAAATATAACAAAATATTGCACATTTGAATAATTTTAATGGTGTTTGTAATTGGACAGTGATTTAAACCGCTGTTTGTTTGCTCTGCTCTTCTGCAACAATCAGAAATCATTCATGGTTTCAGGAGGGATGTGGCTCTAAACGCTTGCGGTCTTTGTTGTGTGTTCCAGGCACGTCGTCTTGCCGCGGGAGTTGGCCAAACAAGTCCCCAAGTCCCACCTGATGTCTGAGGACGAGTGGAGGAGGCTCGGCGTGCAGCAGTCTCTCGGATGGGTGCATTACATGATTCACGAACCCGGTCAGTATCACCGCGGCGGTGCGGGATGAACTTCGTGGAAGTCAGTGATGCGATACTGAATAGTAAAAAATTTTGCCTACAAGTCTAAATTGTTTTTTTATAACTTGTACGCTTATTGACAAGCCTGTCAAAACTTTTATTTATTCATTTATTTTAATGGACACCTGACCATCACACCCACATGACCTTGTTGAACATCTCATTCCAGTTTTATTCCCCTTTACTGTTATAATAAGCTCCACTCTTCTGGGAAGGCTTTCCGCTAGATGTTGGAGCGTGGCTGTGGGGATTTGTGATCATTCAGCTACAAGAGCATTAGTGAGATCAGGCGCTGATGTTGGGTAAGGAGTCTCCAGTTCCAGTTCTTCCCAAAGGTGTTCAGTGGGGTTGAGGTCAGGGCTCTGTGCAGGACACTCGAGTTCTTCCACTCCATCCTTCACACACCATGTCTTCATGGAGCTCGCTTTGTGCACAGGGGCATCGTCATTCTGGAACAGGTTTGAGCCTCTTAGTTCCAGTGAAGAGAAATTGTAAAACTACAGCATACAGAGACATTCTATACAATTGTGTGCTTCTAACTTCATGGCAACAGTTTGGAGAAGAACCACATATGGGTGAGATGGTCAGGTGTCTACAAAATTTTGGCCATATAGTTTGAGAGAGAGGGAGAGGGAGAGAGAGTAAATAAAATGAAAAGTCTATAAAAGTCTGTTTTTGAGTTGGTCTCTGGTCCAATGATTTGCCTTCAGCTAATTAATTTGGATAACTGCATGTGAGTGGATAAGAAGATAAAGAAGATCTGCTACAGAAACGGTGAACTACAGCCATGTTGTTTCTTCATATGTTCATCGTCTCTGCTACAGTATTGTATTTTTCCGATTATTTTTGTAAATGAGATTTTTACTGAACAATTCTGTCCTGTCCTAATCGTCAGCTCTTCCCATTACATCACTCCGTCCATATGTCGCACTTGATAATGAGAAATTTACACTGGCATAACTTGCAGTTTTTTTTTTAACTTCCTGTTTTTCCTGTCCTTCCAGAACCCCACATCCTGTTGTTTAGGAGACCTCTTCCAAAGCAGCAATGACCGTGAGACCCTCTGATTCTCTGGAGCCTTCCTGCGGATTATTCTGGTATTCAGTGAATACTTGCGACCTTTAAGATTACGACCTCCTGTGCATTTAGCTGGATTTTTCTCAGCGCCTACGCTCAGTCAGAGAATCAAGACGATGCAAAACCATATTTCAGCGTGGAAGTTTTTTTTAAAAAGGGGCCTTAAATAATGTCGTAATGATCCTGCCTAGTAAAATGATTAAATGTGTTCTTTGCTGCATCTTTAGCATCGATATCATGGAAGTCACCATTTTGTGACCAAAGATGAGAGAGAACTTTTTTTTTTTCTTTCTTTCTTTTCTTTTTTTTTTTTTTTCCCACAGCTTTTAGTTAATGACTTGTATTTCTAGCACAGAGTTGTCTGGATGAGGTGCACATTCGCCAGGTTGGGAATAATGCTTGTGTCTTTTCATGATTGATTCGACTTGTGAAGGGTGAAGTTCTTGATTTGATTACCAAGCAAAGCACTGCAACGTGGAAAGACCTAATGTTGGGGAGTAAAACCACAGATTTTTTTGTTTTCCTGAAAAAAACAAATGGTCCTACACAAATGCTAAAAACAAACAAACAAAAAAACTGCTGTAATGTTGTAGGGATTAAACTGTAAATGTTGAGGCGCTTGTGTACAAAACGTTATACGTGACCAATCACCAAGGAGATAGCAAGGAGCAGTGTTTTGCTGTAGATGTGCCTTGTAGTGCAAAATAACGTTAATTTTAAGAAAGTGTTGACTTTCAGTAACGGAAAATAACTGTATTTTATGTTGCCAAACAAAAATGACCATTATGAAGCCAGCATGTCTTGTACAATCTAATAAATATAAAGCTTTTTCATATTGAATATATTGTGTAGGAAAATCTTTCTTGTGGTTTTTAACCATGTAATTCCCTCTCGCAGCAGAAGATGGCGCTGTGGTGCCTCTGATGATATTTACAGCACTGAGTTTGGGTTATGGGTGGAGAGTGGAGCTGTTATGGCTTGGCTTCACTCCAAATGGACATTGAGTTTTCTGCAAGTCTTGACCAGACATACAGACATACAGTCAGCTTTGTCTTTTAAACAATTTCAGTAAAAGAAAACGGTAATAAAAATGCGAACTCTGAATCGGATCTCAGTAATAATGGCCCAATATAAAGCACACTGATTTAAAAAAAAAATATACTGATAAAATCAGAAACATTTTCAATATCCAGTTTATTAAACACATTCATTTAGCAAGACTCAGTCGTAACACTGAAATATGTATATTGACCTTTTCATGTGTGGAGGCAGGAAACTGCTTCAGTCAGTAATACAGCAATATTAAATATTTGTAGATGATAACTATGAAAACATTTAAAAACATGTATATAAAATTTAAATGAAATGTAGTAAAAGTGAGGCATCATATTGGTACTTTTTGGTTCAGTACTAGTAATATATTAGGCCTGAGATTTATACCTGCAGTCCTAAGTGGTTAATATTTTGAATTATCAGCAAAATTCTTCGTATTAATATTATTCTCTTAGAGAAAAGGGCATTAAACACACTTTTTAAGGGTTCAAACGCATGTCTCAGGGGGTTACGGTTTTCATAGATTTACGTGGTAAGTGTAGTAAGTACTCTAAGATAAATAAGTACTTCAAAATAAAGAATAGTTGAGGAATATTATTACTGTACATAATGTACAGGTGAGTAAAATCTAAATGTTAAAAGTGTGACTTAATTTAGAAATGAATAAAAAAAAAAATTTCTAGAGGAATTAATTGCTGGAACACTTGCATTGAAAGTAATGGAAATAATTATAGAGAAAAATCTATACACCTTTGTGACACTGACCTGATTCACGATTTGCAATAAACAATGCAAAAAAAAAAAAAAAAAAGTTTTCACTTGCCTCACCCTCATATAAAAAGTTATTTTATAAAGCCAGATTGGTAACCTTGTCACTAGACTTAGGTGTGTATGAAACAGAATTATTCTCTCCACATCCCAATTTGAAAAGATCTTGCTAGTTTCCTCATTTAAGGCTCGAGTTTACATTTTTCTGGCCCGTAAATTAGCTCCGTCCCCTGCTGAAACAGCTGCTCTAATCTGCCTCTTTCTCCTTAAAAGGCTGCTCATGAGGATGCGTTAGGAGGAAGAGGAGGAAGACTAGTGTTTTTACTGTAACTGCAGTTCCCCTTGCAGGCAGCAGAGGGCTCTAAAAATGACAAACTGCTCCTTTAATCAAACACTGAGCTACCTTATGACTTTCTCAAAATATTAGGATTTCACTGTAATTTTGAAAATCCTTTAAAAATCGGTGGCCTTAAAACAATGACATGAAAATGATTTAAAAAAAAAAAAACACACACACACACACACACACACACACACACTCTCAGGTGCCCTTGTGTTTTACTTGCACTCAAGCAAAAATAAATTTAAAACCTCAAGCAGCGTTCGACCCAAACTGATCTCTGCATCGTGGCCTGAAACCACGTGAAAACCACGTGACTTTCTTCTCTGTCATTTCAAATGTCTGGCTTTCTGAAAACACCAGATTTCCAAAACACAGGCTGGAGACTTTTTTCCGGGCACGTCCTCCAGAGACAGAGAGAGAGCGAGAGAGAGAGAGAGAGAGAGAGAGAGAGAACGTGCTGGATTTGTCCTGGCTGAGTGGAGAGCGCACACACTCAGACTCACGACAGTGTGGAAACTCCTCCAGAGATAATGGAGCTCGTTCAAAGTACACCTTGTCCGTCACAGCTTTCCTGTTGAGGACACACACACACGCGCACACACACACACACACGCACACACACACACACGCGCGCACATTCTATTTGTCCATTTGTTCATGTACATTTGTTAGAACTTCAGGTCTGTCAGCATTAAAGGAACAGTTCCATCAAAACTTCACCATTTCTGCTTCAGCCGAGAAGAAGAAATGGTTCTTTAGTTTCCTACTGGAGCTACAACAAGTAATGGAAGTCTACAGGCACCAGTTCAGCATTCTGCTGACTGAATTGTCTAAATCATCACACATTCACCTCAAGAAACACTGTCTCTAAACAATGTCTCTAACATTTACACACACAATATCAAAATGTGTCAGACTTAAAAAATTAAATACTCGAGTCAAATTGAAACATTATTATCAGCAGAATCATTTCTAATGGACGATTAGATGTTCAAACTCTGGCCTTTGCCTGCTATTTCCGTCTGATGGTGCAAAGTGTCACAAATCTGTGGTAAGGAAGAAAGAGTGGGCGGAGCTTAGGCCTTTTTCAAAGTTGAGAATTAATGCAGTGGTCATGAGTGGGCAAAGTCAGTGAAATGAACATTTCTGTTGAATTTTTGTTACTACAGTGTAAGAGCAGACATGCTTTATATGCAAATTATTTTTAAAACTCTGAAACATGATTTCTACCTTAGTGAACAATTTGCCCCAAGTGTTTTTTTCTAAGAGAACCCTCTGAAATAAAAACGTTCCTTAAAGCAATGCCATTTAAGAACCACTTTTGTTTACCTAAAGAACCTTTTGATAGATGGCTATTTCTGTCGGTGTGACAAAGAACTGAATGGTAGGAAATAATTATTCAGTTAACTGGGTACCAGGAAAATAGTAACAGAACTATGCACTGAAAGGATCTTTAGGGAACCAAAATGGTTCCTCTATTATACCTGCTCTAAAGCGGACTTGGATTGAGAATTACTTGTTTGCTCTGATATAATATAAGCAGACATGCATATATATATATATATATATATATATATATATATATATATATATATATATATATGTGTGTGTGTGTGTGTGTGTGTGTGTGTGTGTGTGTGTGTGTGTGTGTGTGTGTGTGTGTGAAATAAACCTTTTTAAAAAAATTATTTGCATTGTTTATTGTCACCAAAGCATATCAGTTTCCTGTATAATATTTTAAGGTTTTCATCTGACATATGCAAAATATTTCTTTTTTCCCTTTTCTCTTTTCTGTCCTTTCTCTTTTTTCCCAGTTTAAAATTTTCTTCTGCTTTTCTTCTGCTTTGTATTTTTTCCTGGTCTCTTCCATTATTTACTTCACTTCTGTATTTTTCCCCTTTCTCCCTCCCTCCATCCCTCCCTCCCTTCCACCCTCCCTTCCTTAAGGGAGTCTTTATAAGAAAAAAAGAAGCATGCTCCATGATTTCTGGGTGAAAAAAGAAGTAATACTTCCTTTATATCTAATGTATCTACAAAGAAAGAGCGTGATGATGACCCCAGTTAAGTGGGACCCCAATTTGACAGCATCGCCTTGGCAGTGGATGAAGCATGCAGACTGAAACGCAGCCACTCACCGTTTTCCTCTCGTCTGTGTTTCCTGCTTCTAGATGCTGCACTTTGACGAGGCAGCAGTTTGATGTGAATACAGCTGATTAATAATTTACTGCTTTTTGCTGACAGCTGGTTAGGATGGCATGCGAACACAGAAGCCACAGTGTTCCCTTCTCTTTTTCTTCAGCGGTGTAATCATAAAAATGCACAGCACACACAACCACATGGACGCACAGGACACACACGAAAACACGGCATCCTCAGCATGAGCAAGACGTTAGGAAGATGGTTAGGACGTTAGCAACAGACTGCACAACAAGATACAAGAAACAATCTCATCTATATTAAATGACACATCTACTGTATACATACACTCCTGGGCAAAAAATGGGCCAAGACCAAAATGGCACAATATGAAGCTTTTAACGATCTTAACAATAAATCACTGGTCAGGAAATTGGCAAGAATTAAACATGTAGATGAAGGAACTTAGTATGGGAGAGCCTTTCCTTTTGATTTCTTTAAACGTTTAAGGCTTGTGGCCCTTGATGGACTGCATCAGGAGTGGCAGATAACCACATAATGAATTTTGTACTTAATATCCTTAATATATTTATACATAATATAATATATACTTAATACACTTAATATATAAAACCTTAATACCATTAATACCATCTAGGCATTTTATATTTTTTTGCCCAGGAGTGCACAGCAATTTTCACAATTTTCATTCCACACTCAATAAGAACAAGACTTGTCGGGGTTGAAACCAGTCCAGTGAGCCAGCAGGTGTTTACAGAGGTGGTGGTACTGTGTGTGAGCTGTGTGTGCACACCTACCCAAATTTTCTTCCAGTTGTGAAACTGTTGCTCGTGCTCAGCGAGGGCGGCTCTCCACTGGTTCAGCTCTTCGGACACGGCGTTGGCTTCATCTACAAAAAGCAACACAACAGATTCTGCCTGGAGAACAACTGTATGGTGGTCTGGGAAAACCCATCAGTGCCGCCATGGGTTTCGGCCAAGATCTGTTTTTTCTACCTATAATGTACTTTGTTATAAGTATACTTCAACTTGAAGACCCCAAAAATACATTTCACCAAAATGAAAGGTTTTTATTTCTCTTTTTTTTTATCTTGACTTGGCTTTCTGACTGCAAAGATCATGTTGTGTAGGTCTGCCTAGAGATGTTCACACTGAATGACATGCTTTGATCAAGCTGATCAGGCTCAAGGTTCAGTGTATTATGCATGTCTGAAATGCTTTTCTGCTCACCAAGGTTGTAAAGAGTGATTAGGTTTCCACAGACTTCCTGCAAAAATGTACAGGACACAGGGATTCTATAGGACCAGTGTGTTAGAAGAACCAAGGAACTTCGAGTTCACATATCTTGTGAGTGAGTAAGAACCACACGGTAACAAGAACTGAGCCTGGAATCGCAACTTGTTCACCGGAACGCCAATTTCACAGAGCACAGTACTAGCCATCTGTGCTGTTTTTGCTTATTCGTTATTAATATATGAGGACAATAATGAGTATAATAGAGTCTGACTGAGTATAATAATGAGTGTTATAGAATCTGATATAGAAGCTATAATATAGAGTATTATAATGCTGAGTATATAAGAGTCTGATATAGGGGCTATAATAAAGAATATTATAATGCCGAGTGTATAAGAGTCTGATATAGGGGCTATAATATAGAGTATTATAATGCCGAGTGTATAAGAGTCTGATATAGGGGCTATAATACAGAGTATTATAATGCCGAGTATATAAGAGTGTGATATAGGGGCTATAATATAGAGTATTATAATGCCGAGTGTATACGAGTCTGATATAGAGGCTATAATATAGAGTATTATAATGCCGAGTGTATAAGAGTCTGATAGAGGGGCTATAATATAGAGTATTATAATGACGAGTGTATAAGAGTCTGATATAGGGGCTATAATATAGAGTATTATAATGCCGAGTATATAAGAGTGTGATATAGGGGCTATAATATAGAGTATTATAATGCCGAGTGTATACGAGTCTGATATAGGGGCTATAATATAGAATATTATAATGCCGAGTGTATACGAGTCTGATATAGGGGCTATAATATAGAATATTATAATGCCGAGTGTATAAGAGTCTGATATAGAGGCTATAATGTAGAGTATTATAATGCCGAGTATATAAGAGTCTGATATAGGGGCTATAATACAGAGTATTATAATGCCGAGTGTATAAGAGTCTGATATAGGGGCTATAATATAGAGTATTATAATGCCGAGTGTATAAGAGTCTGATATAGGGGCTATAATGTAGAGTATTATAATGCCGAGTGTATAAGAGTCTGATATAGGGGCTATAATGTAGAGTATTATAATGCCGAGTATATAAGAGTCTGATATAGGGGCTATAATACAGAGTATTATAATGCCGAGTATATAAGAGTGTGATATAGGGGCTATAATATAGAGTATTATAATGCCGAGTGTATACGAGTCTGATATAGGGGCTATAATATAGAATATTATAATGCCGAGTGTATACGAGTCTGATATAGGGGCTATAATATAGAGTATTATAATGCTGAGTATATAAGAGTCTGATATAGGGGCTATAATGTAGAGTATTATAATGCCGAGTATATAAGAGTCTGATATAGGGGCTATAATACAGAGTATTATAATGCCGAGTGTATAAGAGTCTGATATAGGGGCTATAATATAGAGTATTATAATGCCGAGTGTATAAGAGTCTGATATAGGGGCTATAATGTAGAGTATTATAATGCCGAGTGTATAAGAGTCTGATATAGGGGCTATAATGTAGAGTATTATAATGCCGAGTATATAAGAGTCTGATATAGGGGCTATAATACAGAGTATTATAATGCCGAGTATATAAGAGTCTGATAGAGGGGCTATAATATAGAGTATTATAATGACGAGTATATAAGAGTCTGATATAGAGGCTATAATATAGAGTATTATAATGACGAGTATATAAGAGTCTGATATAGAGGCTATAATATAGAGTATTATAATGACGAGTATATAAGAGTCTGATATAGGGGCTATAATACAGAGTATTATAATGCCGAGTGTATAAGAGTCTGATATAGAGGCTATAATATAGAGTATTATAATGACGAGTATATAAGAGTCTGATATAGAGGCTATAATATAGAGTATTATAATGCCGAGTGTATAAGAGTCTGACAGAGGGGCTATAATATAGAGTATTATAATGACGAGTGTATAAGAGTCTGATATAGGGGCTATAATATAGAGTATTATAATGACGAGTATATAAGAGTCTGATATAGAGGCTATAATATAGAGTATTATAATGCCGAGTGTATACGAGTCTGATATAGGGGCTATAATATAGAGTATTATAATGACGAGTGTATACGAGTCTGATAGAGGGGCTATAATATAGAGTATTATAATGACGAGTATATAAGAGTCTGATATAGAGGCTATAATATAGAGTATTATAATGCCGAGTGTATAAGAGTCTGATATAGGGGCTATAATATAGAGTATTATAATGACGAGTGTATAAGAGTCTGATAGAGGGGCTATAATATAGAGTATTATAATGACGAGTATATAAGAGTCTGATATAGAGGCTATAATATAGAGTATTATAATGCCGAGTGTATAAGAGTCTGACAGAGGGGCTATAATATAGAGTATTATAATGACGAGTATATAAGAGTCTGATAGAGGGGCTATAATATAGAGTATTATAATGACGAGTATATAAGAGTCTGATATAGGGGCTATAATATAGAGTATTATAATGACGAGTATATAAGAGTCTGATAGAGGGGCTATAATATAGAGTATTATAATGCTGAGTATATAAGAGTCTGATATAGAGGCTATAATATAGAGTATTATAATGACGAGTATATAAGAGTCTGATAGAGGGGCTATAATATAGAGTATTATAATGACGAGTATATAAGAGTCTGATAGAGGGGCTATAAAATAGAGTATTATAATGACGAGTATATAAGAGTCTGATATAGAGGCTATAATATAGAGTATTATAATGACGAGTATATAAGAGTCTGATAGAGGGGCTATAATATAGAGTATTATAATGACGAGTATATAAGAGTCTGATATAGAGGCTATAATATAGAGTATTATAATGACGAGTATATAAGAGTCTGATAGAGGGGCTATAATATAGAGTATTATAATGACGAGTATATAAGAGTCTGATATAGAGGCTATAATATAGAGTATTATAATGCTGAGTATATAAGAGTCTGATATAGGGGCTATAATATAGAGTATTATAATGACGAGTATATAAGAGTCTGATATAGAGGCTATAATATAGAGTATTATAATGACGAGTATATACGAGTCTGATATAGGGGCTATAATATAGAGTATTATAATGACGAGTATATAAGAGTCTGATAGAGGGGCTATAAAATAGAGTATTATAATGACGAGTATATAAGAGTCTGATATAGAGGCTATAATATAGAGTATTATAATGACGAGTATATAAGAGTCTGATAGAGGGGCTATAATATAGAGTATTATAATGACGAGTATATAAGAGTCTGATATAGAGGCTATAATATAGAGTATTATAATGACGAGTATATAAGAGTCTGATATAGAGGCTATAATATAGAGTATTATAATGACGAGTATATAAGAGTCTGATATAGGGGCTATAATATAGAGTATTATAATGACGAGTATATACGAGTCTGATATAGGGGCTATAATATAGAGTATTATAATGACGAGTATATAAGAGTCTGATAGAGGGGCTATAAAATAGAGTATTATAATGACGAGTATATAAGAGTCTGATAGAGGGGCTATAATATAGAGTATTATAATGCCGAGTATATAAGAGTCTGATATAGGGGCTATAATATAGAGTATTATAATGCTGAGTATATAAGAGTCTGATATAGGGGCTATAATACAGAGTATTATAATGCCGAGTGTATAAGAGTCTGATATAGGGGCTATAATATAGAGTATTATAATGCCGAGTGTATAAGAGTCTGATATAGAGGCTATAATGTAGAGTATTATAATGCCGAGTGTATAAGAGTCTGATATAGGGGCTATAATGTAGAGTATTATAATGCCGAGTATATAAGAGTCTGATATAGGGGCTATAATACAGAGTATTATAATGCCGAGTATATAAGAGTGTGATATAGGGGCTATAATATAGAGTATTATAATGCCGAGTGTATACGAGTCTGATACAGGGGCTATAATATAGAATATTATAATGCCGAGTGTATACGAGTCTGATATAGGGGCTATAATATAGAGTATTATAATGCTGAGTATATAAGAGTCTGATATAGGGGCTATAATGTAGAGTATTATAATGCCGAGTATATAAGAGTCTGATATAGGGGCTATAATACAGAGTATTATAATGCCGAGTGTATAAGAGTCTGATATAGGGGCTATAATATAGAGTATTATAATGCCGAGTGTATAAGAGTCTGATATAGGGGCTATAATGTAGAGTATTATAATGCCGAGTGTATAAGAGTCTGATATAGGGGCTATAATGTAGAGTATTATAATGCCGAGTATATAAGAGTCTGATATAGGGGCTATAATACAGAGTATTATAATGCCGAGTATATAAGAGTCTGATATAGAGGCTATAATATAGAGTATTATAATGCCGAGTGTATAAGAGTCTGATATAGAGGCTATAATATAGAGTATTATAATGACGAGTATATAAGAGTCTGATATAGAGGCTATAATATAGAATATTATAATGCCGAGTGTATAAGAGTCTGACAGAGGGGCTATAATATAGAGTATTATAATGACGAGTGTATAAGAGTCTGATATAGGGGCTATAATATAGAGTATTATAATGACGAGTATATAAGAGTCTGATATAGAGGCTATAATATAGAGTATTATAATGCCAAGTGTATAAGAGTCTGATATAGGGGCTATAATATAGAGTATTATAATGACGAGTGTATACGAGTCTGATAGAGGGGCTATAATATAGAGTATTATAATGACGAGTATATAAGAGTCTGATATAGAGGCTATAATATAGAGTATTATAATGCCGAGTGTATAAGAGTCTGATATAGGGGCTATAATATAGAGTATTATAATGACGAGTGTATACGAGTCTGATAGAGGGGCTATAATATAGAGTATTATAATGACGAGTATATAAGAGTCTGATATAGAGGCTATAATATAGAGTATTATAATGCCGAGTGTATAAGAGTCTGACAGAGGGGCTATAATATAGAGTATTATAATGACGAGTATATAAGAGTCTGATAGAGGGGCTATAATATAGAGTATTATAATGACGAGTATATAAGAGTCTGATATAGGGGCTATAATATAGAGTATTATAATGACGAGTATATAAGAGTCTGATAGAGGGGCTATAATATAGAGTATTATAATGCTGAGTATATAAGAGTCTGATATAGAGGCTATAATATAGAGTATTATAATGACGAGTATATAAGAGTCTGATAGAGGGGCTATAATATAGAGTATTATAATGACGAGTATATAAGAGTCTGATATAGGGGCTATAAAATAGAGTATTATAATGACGAGTATATAAGAGTCTGATATAGAGGCTATAATATAGAGTATTATAATGACGAGTATATAAGAGTCTGATAGAGGGGCTATAATATAGAGTATTATAATGACGAGTATATAAGAGTCTGATATAGAGGCTATAATATAGAGTATTATAATGACGAGTATATAAGAGTCTGATAGAGGGGCTATAATATAGAGTATTATAATGACGAGTATATAAGAGTCTGATATAGGGGCTATAATATAGAGTATTATAATGCTGAGTATATAAGAGTCTGATATAGGGGCTATAATATAGAGTATTATAATGACGAGTATATAAGAGTCTGATATAGAGGCTATAATATAGAGTATTATAATGACGAGTATATAAGAGTCTGATATAGGGGCTATAATATAGAGTATTATAATGACGAGTATATACGAGTCTGATATAGGGGCTATAATATAGAGTATTATAATGACGAGTATATAAGAGTCTGATAGAGGGGCTATAAAATAGAGTATTATAATGACGAGTATATAAGAGTCTGATATAGAGGCTATAATATAGAGTATTATAATGACGAGTATATAAGAGTCTGATAGAGGGGCTATAATATAGAGTATTATAATGCCGAGTGTATAAGAGTCTGATATAGGGGCTATAATATAGAGTATTATAATGACGAGTATATAAGAGTCTGATAGAGGGGCTATAATATAGAGTATTATAATGCCGAGTATATAAGAGTCTGATATAGGGGCTATAATATAGAGTATTATAATGACGAGTATATAAGAGTCTGATATAGGGGCTATAATATAGAGTATTATAATGACGAGTATATACGAGTCTGATATAGGGGCTATAATATAGAGTATTATAATGACGAGTATATACGAGTCTGATAGAGGGGCTATAATATAGAGTATTATAATGACGAGTATATAAGAGTCTGATAGAGGGGCTATAAAATAGAGTATTATAATGCCGAGTATATAAGAGTCTGATATAGAGGCTATAATATAGAGTATTATAATGACGAGTATATAAGAGTCTGATATAGAGGCTATAATATAGAGTATTATAATGACGAGTATATAAGAGTCTGATATAGGGGCTATAATATAGAGTATTATAATGCCGAGTGTATAAGAGTCTGATATAGGGGCTATAATATAGAGTATTATAATGACGAGTATATAAGAGTCTGATAGAGGGGCTATAATATAGAGTATTATAATGACGAGTATATAAGAGTCTGATATAGGGGCTATAATATAGAGTATTATAATGACGAGTGTATAAGAGTCTGATAGAGGGGCTATAATATAGAGTATTATAATGACGAGTATATAAGAGTCTGATAGAGGGGCTATAATATAGAGTATTATAATGACGAGTATATAAGAGTCTGATATAGGGGCTATAATATAGAGTATTATAATGACGAGTATATACGAGTCTGATATAGGGGCTATAATATAGAGTATTATAATGACGAGTATATACGAGTCTGATATAGGGGCTATAATATAGAGTATTATAATGACGAGTATATAAGAGTCTGATATAGGGGCTATAATATAGAGTATTATAATGCCGAGTATATAAGAGTCTCATATAGGGGCTATAATATAGAATATTATAATGATGAGTATATACGAGTCTGATATAGGGGCTATAATATAGAGTATTATAATGATGAGTATATACGAGTCTGATACAGAGTATAATACCGTATATTTTCCCCGAACAGCAGTCTGTGTATATTTGCTGTGTGTTTAACTGGAGGCCTAATGGAACCCAAGAGAACATTAAATAGTCCTCAGACACAAACAGCAAGCTTACTTAAACACATCTGATACACTCCAGACTTGAGCCTAACAGAACTTTATGCCTGAGTCAATTGTTCATCACCTCCATTAGGATCCTTTACCTCTGCTACTGAGTCGGAGATCGATTTTAGACGTGTCATTTCCTGCCCCAGACACTGCGCTGCACTGGTATTGGGCGTCTTTACCCAGAGGCTCCTCCCTCACCCAGCTGCTCACCAGCACAGCATCAGCACCGAGGGCGTGTCTGTACTCTGTGACGGGCGTCTCCAGTCTCCGCCCATTCGAGTGCCACTGAAGGCTAACGTCACTGGGACCTGAGGGACAAACGGCACTTACATGCAAACAAAACACGCAGAACACTCACAAGCTCCCGTCCGTAACACACACACTAACACACTTAATTCTCCTAATGGCTGCGTGCTTTGGTTAAAGCCATGCGTCGGGAGAAGCGAGGAACCAATCACGTCAAAACACGTGCGTAAATATATACAGAAATATTATTATACTGTATGTATAGAATCAGTAGTCTGAAGATGAACACGGTGAGATGTTATGGCTTGGACACGCCCACAAACTCAATTATAGCTGCAGTTTTCACGAGACAGCATAAATGCTTTTATTATTAACTGATAAAACGCCACAGTGATCACTCGAGGTTCGACGTCTCGAAGCTACATATATGACTTCGGTTAATAGTGATTATGTTTAAGTGCTCGTGAAAATCCTTTAAAGAGAAAAGCTGATCATTGCACTTAAAAAATTGCTATAAAATTAAATTTGCTGTTGTGCTTGTGCTCAGTGCAAAAGTCTGCACCCCCCTTGGGTTCTCAATTTTAATTGGTTATTAAATGTTGATTAATTTTCTATAACAGCAGCTCTGACAGTAGTACCAGCTGCGAGACAAATCACGGGTTTATACTGACACGCTCATTCGAGTATGTTCTCTTTTCTACAGTAACAGCTCATTCAAAGGGTCTAGTATGTTGGACGCTCCACATAATTTAAGAATAATAAGTGTGTTAAAAAAACATGTAAATCATTGATATTTGGTAAAGATACGTTTAGTTAACATTTATGGAAGGAGTCTCCAGTGTCAGTGCTTTGTTAAAATCGGCAAGTTTTATGCTTTGTTATTTCTCAGTAACATGACAAACTGCAGGTGAGGGAACAACTGTTTATAGCGGCTATAATGTAAGTGAGAACAGGAACTAACTTGTTTTTTGTGGACATTCAACAACATTACATGTAACTGTAAAGGGATAAAAAGTATAACGTCATTCTTTAACAAATGGAAATTGTAATCTTTGGCAAATTGCTGTTGTCTAAGAGGAATAAATCACTAAGGGACATGCTGTTATTGGAAAATCATCAACTTCAGGGCGGGAAAAGCAACTCCGCTTCATCACACCACCTCATTGTTGTTTATTTTCCTATAAGAGCATGACACTGAGTGTTTTATTCTTTACACAATTAATATCTGAATGAACATCTGAGAAATATAATATTTTTCTTAGTTTTGTCCTTTAAATTTTAACTGCATTTAACTGCATATATTTTACATGCAATTGCATGTTTAGTTTGTGTGTGTTGTATAAAAAATAACTAATTCTTTACAGCTCATTTATGAAGTTACTTAAATGAACCAATGTGGAGTTTTATGTTAAAACAGCTGTGCTATAATTTAGTAAAAATAGGAATATTAGGGGACTTAATAGGAATTAAAACAGCTTTATGATGACTTTTTTTTTTTTAAACACATAACAATTACACAATTACATGTAATCCCAGATTAAATAAAATTGGTTTAGTAGTTTAGTGGACATCTCGGCTCACATCTGATTAAAAACCATTAAACCCTGAAAAACCACAAACGCTGTAATATGTTTTAATACAGCTCTGATTGTTCTGCTTTAGATGTCCAGTTAGTTTACAGTTTAAATCTCTGATGTCTGATATAAGTGAAGGAAGCAAACAGGATCTTTAACGTCAATTAATTCAACATTTATTAAGGGTGCTAAAATTTAAAGAAAAATTATGTACAGTCAGACAATATACATATGTACTTATATTTACACTGTACAAGTAAATATGGAAAAAAAAAAAGTACAATAACATACTGAAACAGGTCAAATATACACTGGGCTCAAAGTTCAGTCTGATGTTTAATTTTTTTTAGTTTTTTTTTTTTTTTAATTTACGCAGAGGCAAGTCTAACAGCAAACTCAGTCCAACGTCAGAGGGAAAGAAGTCTGATTTTCCAAACATGACAGAAAAAAAGATAGAAAAGAGTCACCAGCTTGAAATTACAAACGATTTTATTTTTTATTTTTTTTTGGAAACTGTCCCGGTAGGAGTTAAATAAATTATCTGTTTATGTGTTGTGCAAACTCTTCCAGAGTCGTACTAATACGTTAGAACACGGACCGGTCCAGGCATGAACGCAGTGATGGAGGGAAGGAGTGTTCGCAGAAGATTTGGCAACATGCATCACTCAGAGCCATGAGCATCTGCATTGTGTCAATACTACACAATCGCTTCCTCGTCTTCATAAAGTTTAACAGAACTTTTTACTGATTAATCAGAAGGCCTGGAGCTCAAAAGAGCTGTGCTGAGATGATAAATGAAAAGAAAAATACAGACAGAAAGGAAAGGAAGCACTTTTGTGGAGTATCGTGACCAGGTGAAAGAGAACAGACAGAGATAACAGTACAGGATCAGAGAGAGAGAGAGAGAGAGAGAGAGAGAGAGAGGGAGGGAGAGAGAGAGAGAGAGAGAGAGAGAGAGAGAGAGAGAGAACACGGACAGGGGGCAGACAGAGGAGAGAGAGGGAGAAAGGGTACGGAAAGAGAGAGAAAAGGGGGATGGAAAGGGGGCAGAAAGAGACAGAGTGTACAGAGAGAGAGGACAGAATCTTTTGAGGACTGAGTGTGTGGGTGTGTGTGAGAGAAAGACAGAGAGAAAGAGAAAGTGAGTGAGCGTGGATAGAGGGAGAAATAGAGGACAGAAAGAGGCAGACAGAGAGAAAGGCAGAGGACGGGAGAGAGGTTGAGACAGAAAGAAAGAAAGAAGAGGAAGAGAAAGAGTGAGAGAGAAAGAGGGGAAAAACCACTGCAACAGCAAGCATGAGAGACTGCGAGCAGGCCAGGCAGACTGCAGAGGTCAAAGGTCAGAGGTACCACTCACCCACAGCCAGGCAGAAGAGGAGGAAGGCCTGGTGGGAGTGAACACCCCAGGACTGCTCGCTCAGCAGCGGGGGGAGCAGACGAGCACCTCCACCCTCCAAACCTCTCCATACTGAGGAAGAGGAGGAGGAGGAAGAGGAAGAGGAGGAAGGAAAAGATGAGCAAGCTGTGCAGGGAGAGAGGGAGGAGTGGACAGGAGAAAGAGAGAGAGAGAGAGAGGGCACAGTAAGAAATTCAGAAAAGACACACACACACACACACACACACACAGAAGTGAGACGGAAACAAATTGAGAACTTGTTAGTTAAAAAACGAGAAAAAAAACCCTCCAAAATACAACTAATTTAGATGCTTAAATAATAATAATCTTCAAAAGATCTAAAACATAAAGAGAACCCTGTTCCCTGGTCCTGAAGAACCCCCGTGTCACGCACTCTGCGTGTTCCTGCTCCAACACGAAGTTCATGCAGGACACAGAGGTTCTCAGGATCTGGGCTGTTAGAGAGGAACCTAGGAAGTTTAGAAACATCTGGTGAGTGAGTAAGAACCACAGGATAACAAGAACTGAGCCTGGAACGCCAATTTCACAGAACCAAACGCTCACAGTGGGTACGTTCTTTTTTTTTTGCGTCTCATTGAAAAAAAAACAACTTAAAAAAAAAAAAAAACTGTTGCATCTTCGTCTCCCGTCTTCCATAATTCATATTTCCGCATCCATGAGGAACGATTTTCCTCACGATGTCCGTGTTAGCTCATCAATCCATCCAGCATTCTGTTTTTCTTTCCCCCCCATAAATGGAGAACGCTGGTTCCTTCCTTCATGTGCTGATCTGGAAAGATTTGGCAAAGTACGATCAACGTCCCTGAGAGTAACACGCAACAACGCCAGAAACAGCGCAACAGATTGTAGGGAGGGTGAAAGGAAAGAAAAAAATGAGAAAACAGTCCCCGCCCACCGCCAAAAAAAAAAAAAAAAAAATTATATTGCTCCAATTTGGAAAACATTGAGTTAACTTACCAATTTGGTAAACTATGTTTCCAATTTGGAATCATGTGGATTTTTTTTTTTTTGCTTGATGATCCACGCAAAAAATTGACGCTGTCAAAAATCAGATTGTCAAAAAAAAAAAAAAAAAAAAAAAAACAGCAAGGTGAGACAGCTAGACCACAAAAAAAAAAAAAAAAAAAAAAAAGGTTGTGTTTCAGTATGTGATGTTTGGGATTAAATCTATCCAAACATCGGTACACGTTACAGAGAAAAGTCGTCTCTTCTTTCTTTTTCGCTAGTTTCCATTACGATGCATCGGCGTCTGCGTACTCGATCGGTTGGGATTCGCAGTTTATGTCAAACGGTCCTTGCTTCAAGGTGCTATCGTTGTCCTCTTCATAGCTATTCGATGGAATTTTGCCATTTCCGCTCTCTGGTTCCGTTTCGTATCCTGTGTCTCGGAGCGCTCCGTTCTGGCGTGGCGGTTCGTTCCGGTCGCGTTTTTCCGGCAACACTTCCATCAATCCCCCCTCACAGGCTGTGTACTCGCGCTGCGGCTTCTTCTGCGAGCCGAGCACGGCGGCACGGAGCCTCAGACACGGACCTGGAAGGTACTGCATGTAGCAGTTATACCCCAGGCCGAACAGGAAAAGGAGGAAGAAGAGCAGGAAGAGGAATAGCAGCGCATTACTGTTGTCATACTGGAGGTACTTTGCGTGAGGATCCTTGATCTCAGGTCCTTGATTTCGTGAATCGCTACTTTGAGGAGGGACGTAATGTTTAGTTTCTGCTTTTGCACCGTAGACGTTAGCCGTGGTAGCGGGGCGGGTTAGTGGGGGCGGAGGCACACTGGACAGGGTAGATGGAGTTAGTGGAGAAGGTCCTGCGGTGTTACTGTTGCCGTTATTACCTCGCGGTGCCGTGGTGGTGCTGATGGTGCGGGATGAGGATGAATCAGGATCGGGGATGTTGACGATCTCGACTGAGGACACGGGCGAGATTTCGGGACGCTCCAGCTGTAGATTGTAGGAGGCCACCAGCCGGGTGAAGTTCTTCCCGGCAGCGGACTCGACGGTCCAGCAGTCGTAGCGGCCCTGGTTCTGTGGAGCCACACTGTAGATGAGCAGCCCCGAGTCGCCCATCAGGAGGAAGTGACCCGACTCGGTCAGGATGCTATCGTTGAC
The DNA here is from genome assembly GCF_027358585.1 of Pangasianodon hypophthalmus. NCBI lineage: Eukaryota > Metazoa > Chordata > Actinopteri > Siluriformes > Pangasiidae > Pangasianodon > Pangasianodon hypophthalmus. The sequence continues at coordinate 22,912,198 of NC_069724.1, forward strand.
CTTCCAGAAAACCTGCGCCAGGTTTGAGCGCACGCTGCACAACAGCTCCGCCGAACTGCCCGGCTTCACCACCACCTGCTGGGGCCTGTCTATGGAGCGTGGTCTCGCTGTGGGAGAGAGGAGACGGAAGAGAGGATTAAAATGGAGAAATGCCCGTGTCTAGTTCATGAAAAGCTGGTTCACAGATCAGCTGAGTGGTCGGGGTTCTCCAAGTACAGTGGATTGCAGCATAATTATTTACTCCTGCATCCCTCCAGTCACTAGCTTGCTTCTCTTTGCAAAGGATTCTATCAGCAAAGCTCTCAACTTGTCTTGTGACTTCAGATCAGCAGACACGACATACTGCTCCAGCAACGGCTCAAACAAGAGCCGCTTTCACATTACAAAGTTAAAGTGGCCTAATATGAGTTTTTACTTAAATGTGACACAGATGGAAATTCTTCACAAGTAGCTTTCTGAATTATTTACAAGATTAATGAGCCTAGCTAAAGATAACTAATAGACTAAAATGATCTTGATTAGTTTTAACTGATTGTTACATTATATGGTGGAATATTTATATTTTAAGTATAATTTTGTTTATGCTTAATTAATGTGACTTCAAAAGTTATTATTTATTCAAATGATTAAATTTGAATGAACATAGACTTTTAATAGACTCTTTTTAGAGTTAAAGAAAAGGCTGTTGATTTAAATAAATTAAATAAAAAAAAAAAAAAACAAAAAAAAAAACAGTGAATCTATTTTGAATCTAGCTAAATAACGTTATGTGGCCATTTTTAAAAAAATCTGCCCTGATCACGGCCGAGCTGTGAGCCAGTCTACAGGGTAAATCAGTGTAAACACTCACTTTTTTTCCCCAAACACTTTTTTTTTTTTAGTTGTTGTTGTCATGACTCATATTGACGTGTGCATTATGTTTTATGAATTATGAATTAGTCCGTGTACACAAATGCGGGCTGTTAAGAGTTCACACTAATGATAGAGACGGGTCACATGCAAACACAAATGTGAGCAGATCTAATCTGCACCAACATCAGAACTGACTCTTATCCTAATCACGACCTGCACGTAACCACACATAGCGTGTCAACCACCAGCCTTAACAGCTTTACCATCACAACAGTCGCCGTGGCTGCGGGTACTGAGCAAAAAATGTCCTGAAGACTTTGCATTGCAAATCGGTGCTGTATTATAGAGATGTGATGTTCCTGTTCTGGCCTTTCTCCTTAATAAGATTTATTAAAGGAAATAAAACTACAGGAACTTGTTAGGTTTGTGTCATTATGTTTTTTTTTGTTTGTTTTTTTTCTGGTGACTAACTGACGAACACATACTCCATTCCCATCGATCCATCCGGATCAACAGGCTGGAAGGTTTTCATAATGGATGTGAGGGCAGTTATCTAAAGCACCTACCTGATGGACATTCACCTGCATCTCCTCTCAGGTTCTGAATAAACTTCCTATAGATTAAAAAAGAGAAAGAAGAATGATCAGAATATAGAATATTATTGTACGGGAGACACAATGGTGTTAATTAAAATATAAATAATCATGGGATGCTGATCTGAAGAAGCACATCAGGTCATTTCTGTTTCAGGTAAATGTCACCATGCTAGAGGTAATGCCTATCTCATTAATTTCGGGCATTTTAGCCGACTTTGGAGCTCTATTTCTAGTTAAAATGACGCCTCAGACTGCTATGGAGCTCATTATGTTTCAATCCATCATGTTCTCTGGGTTAGAGTCTTGGTTAATTCAATCAAATCTTTGAGAGAATTTGTAAATTTATTTAAAATTTTTTTAAAGATATGTTCAACCTGTAGTAACTGTAGTTTGTTTACAATATTAAACGTCTGTTCGTAGCAATTTTTGACTTATTTAGTTTTATACGGACAAAAATGCACATTGTTTTGCATTGCTTATAATTCAGAAAATCTTTTCAGTCACGATTTTTATTCACTCAAATTTCATTCAAATGATTCTGAGAATCAAAATGAATCGAATCATGAGGCCAGTATCACGAAGTGAATCGAATCGTGACCGGAGTGTATCGTTACACACCTATAAATTAGTAGAGTTGTCTTAAACCCTAGGATGCCCAGATGCAGTCTCAGCGATTGAAAGATTCCCCATAATGCACTGCGAGTACATGGCAGGCACAATATTTTTAAACCTAGTCTCTACATTCTGCACTGTTAAAACTAGCATTCAAATGACTGTGTTATGAGAAAGCTTTAGCTGTAGCATACAGCAGATAGCATTTATTTCTGCCAGGCTCCTACGTACCACTAATTAACCGATTACCAAGCACTCGCTACTGAAGCCTGTCTCTTTTCTAGTGACATTCTTTTGCGTTTTCTTCATGACCGTGACTTTCTAATAAGGAGTAATAAGAAATCTTCTGTCAAACACCTGCGATAAAACCTAGATATGAACAGAGTACATGTATACACAAACAACAGTCTGGGTTTCATCATCACATGGAGAATCATGACATCATGTTCAGGTGAGTAACTAACCGGTGCTGTCTGTTATCCTGCTTCTGGAAAATGTTAATACAGGTAGTAGCGTGTGTGTCCCAGGCACAGTACGGGTCGCGGGCAAGAATGCAGTCTGTGCAGGTCATGTATTTGTCACAGAACGCAGCTGGAGACTGGACCACTCCTGAGTCCGAACCCGCGTACAGGAAGCTGCCCTGTAGAGAACAAAGTAATGAGTTAGTGTGATAAAAAAAAAACGAGTAATTTTTTTGTTTTTTATTTGTTCTTGGTGGAACACCGTCTCCACAGCTGGAAATTTTCCTCTTCCTCAACAGCTGAGAACACATGATCACGGTTCCTTTCTCATGCACACAGTCACCCTAGTGTTGCTCAAAATCAGCGTTATGTGTATTGCACAACGAAATGAGGCAGTGCTACATCACACGCTTAAAAGAACAGAAAACCTGTCTACTCCAAACACTTTCAATAGAATAATTAATAAGAGAAGTCTAAGGCTGTTTTCACACCTTTTAAAATGTTTACTGAATCTGAACTGGAGTGATGTAGATAAATTTCACTTTGGGTCCATGGAGCTAAGAACGTACTCATAAAAAAAATACAGCGAAAGAAAAAGGTGCAATTACAAATCTAAAAAAATATATACATTATCACCTGAGAAGGAAGTCATAGCTGATGCTAAATAAATGATTAGATTGTCAGTCGTTCTGTAACCAATCAGATTGCAGTTCCTTCCCAAAATGCTACTGGAGCCCATCACGAAATTTAAAATAAACACAACAGCACATAAGCATTTATATATTGTTGTTTGGTGTCCGACTTTTATATGTATTTAAAAAAAAATACATAAAAGTTGCATAGCATTTTTGTACTTTTGCATCTTTGCCCATACCTCTTTTGTGGAGAGCAGCAGGGTTTTGATTGGCTGTGGGTTTTTCAGCAGCTGGATCTCTTCGATTATGTGCGAGCCTCCTTCAAACACCACGGATTTGTGCAGAAATCCTTTATCTGATAACACAGTGTCATCATTGACAGATTTTAAAAATAAGAATTTAAATAATCAATTAAAAACATCATTGATTATTTTTGATAACAGATATGCGTCTGATGTCCTTCAAACACCTTTAGAACATCTTAAGAATCTTCCAGACCTCATAACATACAGACTCCATGATGTACGCGGAGATCACACACACTCACCGGTGGCGGTGAAGAGGACATCGTAGACGCGGTTGTCGAGGGCAGTGACTCTCTCCACGACGATCTGTGTGTAGTTGACGTCCTTGGCGGTGAGGCGCGGCCCGTGGCCGATGGGCAGCACGGGGTCGGCCATGAGCGGGTGGTCCTTCACAAACTGCAGCGTCTTATCCGGGAGCAGCAGGGAGTTGGTGATGTTCTGCTTGCGGTTCTGGTTGTTAATGCACTGTAGAACACAAAGAAGAGAACAGGTGGAGTCAGGTTTACATCATACCATTGCAGAAAAACTGATAATGTGTGTAACATCATTCAGTCAAAGTAAATAGTCAAGACAAAAGGCGATCATAAAACAACTGGAGCAAGTTTCTTACGACTAAAGCGGGGAAGTCTAGGATGCATCACATGATGTACCATGGACCATGTAACGAATAAAACGTGCTGTTTTAGGAAATTAATCAATGACGGTGGTGTGATGAAGCGGTGTAACTGCCATAAAGTTGATTATTGTTTTCAAATAACAGCACATCCCGAAGTGTTTTATTCCTCTTATTCCTCTCAGCAATTTTCCAACACTGACAATTTAATTTATCAAAGAAGGACACTTTGGACTTTTTATCCATCTATAGTTACATTTAATTGTGGAACGTCCTCAAATCAAGTTAGTTTAGTTTAATTGTTATCATTTACATTATAGCAGCTATAAACAATCTTCCCCTCACTAGCCTCTCTTTTTTCTTTCTCTCGAAGTTAACATGAGGCAAAAAAAAAAAAAGTGCGGCCCATCATGTTGCAGAGAAACCGCAAAAGTCATTCTGAAGATGAATCGGAAACTAGTTTCGAAAAGTTACAGCTTTGTGCTGACACTGGAGACTCCTTCCATAATTGTTGAACATCTCCTTACAGAAAACTTCACATCAATGATTACACAGGTTTTCTAAATCTGTTTTTATGAAGAGCGTCTGCAGATGCATCATATGTAATTTGGGAATCATGTGAGGCTCGCTCTCTCTCAAATCCACACAACTAAGAGCTGGTTAGGAAAAGCAGTCTGTCCTAAAGACCTGTAGAATTGATTTACATGGAAGTTTAAATCGGGGGATTACGACCAGTTTTACACTGCCACTGGAATTTATTGATTTAACGTGCACTAGTCATTTTTCAATAGCATCTCCATGAAAATGTGTACCGTTACCAGTTTGGAAATATGAAAATATAATGCTGTAATCGTATCACAGACCCCATGCGCTAGTGCTGTGTGTGGGTATACGCACCGCTCCGGGCCTGGGAGAGGGTGTGATGCCGTTGTATTGGACCCACTTGGTGTGGGATTGCTCCACCGTGGCCTTCTGCATGTACTTCCCCTTAGAGAACACCTCGTCCACTGATGTCATGTTATACGCACACACGGCAGAGAGGCCCATGTTCCCCCTAAAAGAGAGAAGAGAACTAGAATTAACTTTGTATGAAAATTAACCCTCACTTCCTCATTCCACTCGATGCCGTGACGTGTGGCAGATGACTAAGGCCCACGGCTGATGTGGAGACGTGTGTGTAATGGTTAATCAGAACAGGAAATGAGGATTAATCTTTCAACCACACATGCACACACACACACACACACACACGCTCACCACTGGGAAGTGAAGACCCCATAGATGACTGTTTCTCTCCAGTCAGGGGTTTTAACTATGAACACGTCATGGACGACGTTGAAGACGAAGTTGAGCTCGGGCATGGAGCACACCAGCTTGGCCTTCAGGAAGGATGTCCACTTCTTCTGCAGAGTCCTCTGTCCTCCCAAATCCCCCTGAGGTTTGACAGAAAGAGTCTTAATTAACTCAAAATGGTTTTGGAAATATGTAGGGTACAGATTTTAGTCAACAGAATTACCAAAGGAAGGAAATTTTAAAGACAGAGGTGACAAAACCAAAGAGACTGATAACAAACGAGTCCAAACAAACAAATCTAGTCACACTCGCACACGTTCAGCTCACAAACACATTCCAGTAAACTACGGTACAAGATGGCAGCATGTACATAGCAAGTACATCAAGCTCACCTTGCATACACGGGCTATACGGGGAATCAGCAGCTTGCCAAAGAACTCGTACTCCACGGAGACCTCTGTGAAGAAGTAGTAAATCTTATCGTCGTCTCCGTCCTGACTGTTGCTTCCCTCCCGGATCACGTCTGCAAACACGAAGCTGGGCTCTGCACACAGGACACGCGGCCAGAACAGAAACAAAACAACAAAACAGAAACAAAACAAAAAAGAAAAAAAACTTTAGCATTAAGTAAGGAATGAAACACTCAGTGTCATGCTGTTATAGGAAAATAATCAGCAACATGGTGGGGTGATAGAGAGAAGTTACTATAACTACCTGTACGTTAATTATTTTCCAATAGCAGCACGCCCCGAAGTGTATTTTTTTTTAATTCCTTTCACACAGCGATTTGATAATTACAAAATATTATTAGTTAAAGAATAACACAGCATACTTTTTATCCATTTATAGTTATGTTTAACATTGTGGAATGTCCACAAAACAAGTTCACATACGTTGTTGCAGCTATAAAAGGTTGTTCCCTCACCAGTTGCCTTTTTCCTCTTTCTCAAAGTTAATAAAATAAATAAATAAAATTTAAAAAAAAGGCAGCTTGTCATGTTACAGAGACACTGTGGCGCATCCGCCATACAAGCCTCTGTGAATTAGTGACTATAGAAACGCCTTAATATAAACCTGTGATTTGTCTGGGGCCGGAACTACTGTCAGAAGTTGTGTTATAGAGAACGTTCTAACCAATCAGAATTGAGCATTCAACAGTGCTGTGGTGTAATAGCAAGTAGATCGGGGTGTACCGTTGAGCCAGGACGTGGAGTACTCTGTGCGCAGCAGGCTCTGAGGCCTCGAGAATCTCGAGATGATCGGCTCGCTGCCCAGGAAGTTATACGCCGTCCCCGAGTACAGCTCGCCGTCTGTACGATGAACACACACAGCGATATCCAGTCAACACGCGCACTTAGGATTACACCACGGACAATCAGGCATTAACAGGAGACGTTAAGCGTGTACAAGCACTGATCACTCACCGACCATGACCGTGGTAAAACTCTGAGTAGGGTCGAATGAACACTTCCCTCTGCCATCGTCCTGCTTTCCCATCAGCGTGAAGTCTTTTAAAGACTACAAGGTAAGAGAGCATACATGAGCAAGAGAAGATTCTGGAAGTCTCTGGAAACCTATTTACTTGGCTGAGTAAATAAAAAACTGAGTTATCACACACCGTCCCAGAGAGGCACATCAGCACACTGGACTGATAAACACATTTATTTATTTAAAAAAAAAAACACACAGCACAGATAGTACAGTCAGCCTCACCCTGACTCCGGTTCTGCAGCCCAGAGAACATCTCGTATCTCTCCCGAGATAATCTTAAACTGCTTCATTTTTCCGTTCTCCTGTCACACAAGAGTGTGTTTTGGAACGGATAAAACCAGACCCAAAGGGTGAATTTAAGTTCTCTAGCTGGAGAAACACTCCAGGACACTTTCCATGACTTGCTGTACTTTATAGAGTCGTGCAGCTGTTTATTCCTGAAACATCATTCTGCATGGATTAGATTTGTCATTTCTCTTCTGTTCAAGCTCTCTGAAGTTACTTGAAATGTCCGTTCGTTGTCTAGAGTGTTATTAATAATTAAAAGCTTAGAAAACCCTGCATAGAAGTTTGCACAACTCAGCAAGCCCACTTTTTAAAATCTTTAACCAGTTTATACTATCGGTATTTTGTTAGCTGAACACGGGAATTTAAAAACGTTGAATAAGAAGTTAAAAAAACATAAATAAATAAATAAATAAAAAACTCCTCTAGAATAGGAACTAAAAAGATTCCTGGAACTTACAGTATAGTATAACTGAAATCAGCCCTGGTTTGTCTGAGCTTTGAAGTGGAAATGAGCCTAACGAGTCATGCTTGTGAATTTGAGCTTTATTAGTAAACCTTATTACCATTTAATCTCGAACCCTAAAAAAAATACAGAATCTTCAAACAAACCCATAGTGCTTTTCCACAGACATGGAGCTTTATCTGGTGCTTTCTGGGAACTACACATTCAGAATAAACAGCTAAAAACAATTAAAGCACTTATCTTGTCATCTTGCATGTAATCACCGTCTCGGGAAACAGATTTGCTCGCCGTGTTCATGATAAAGGAGTTGTTTTGTTTTTTTAATGGTAAATCACGGCCAGAGGTAAAAGGGTTGTACTACAGTCCTAGGAACTTTTTTAATTCCTCTTTCACAGAAAGGTGAGGAATTAAAAACGTTCCTATGTTACCAGATCTAGAACCCGGAACATGGCAAAACTAGAACCCACAGTGATTTTTATTTTTTTTTTTAAACATACTCTGAGTCTCTACTGGTGCCAAAACAAACCAAGTTTGAGGATGGAGTCACTCCTGGAAAAGTAACTAAAGTTAAAGTTACAAGACCGCCATTGAAAATAGCAATAAAAGTAACAAAACCAAAAATGCGGTATTGAACTAAATAAGAGCTACACTGTTAATGCTATCTAAGCATGCATTAAGCAGCTACATGGTCAGAATAAACAGCTAAAAGCAATTCGAGCGCTTGGTTGTCATCTTGCACGTAATCACTGTCCAGGGAAACAGATTTCTGCGGGGTGTAGATGATAAAGGGTTTGTTTTTTTAACGGTAAAAACAGGTTCTCATGGCATCCAAGCTATCATGTTCGTTCGGTGCATTACGTAATCGCCACATCTGAATGATTAATGTTTTGTCTCTCAGGCCAGTAGAACTGGCTCTGGCATCAGTACTGGCCCTGTGTTAATCGTAAAAATCTACCAGAGCTCTGGGACCCACAGAAACCCCAGGCTGAGAGATCTCCACAGAGATGTACACACCAGGTAATCACAGAGCGGCTGAAACGCATGGGTTCCACACACGTACAGATGCTCTTCATCCAACACCTGAAGAACCCGGATATAGTTCTGACAGTCCGTCTGAAACAAACAGGAAGAAGAGAGTCTACTGGGGGAAAAAAAACAATTATTCCAAAGTGCTGAATTAATATTATTTTTTAAAATATACCTCTTCAGATTTCCCTTTTAAGGTGCACAATCTCATGTCACGGTTCGGAACCTTCCACAGCACCTAAAACCACAAAAACAGGTCTCAGTTCAGTGGGGAAACTTCATGCACTCTTCACACTCAAAGCTCATAGTCATCTATGTATTTAAAGCCCGGGAAGTTTCACTTTAATTCTTATGATTTGTTCTGTTCCAGTAATGATCACAGGCTGATATGAGACAGCAGACTCATTCTGGGTCGTTTGTAAGAAAAGCAAGACTTCTCAGAATCGTAATTTTATCCTGCACAGACTGATTATGATGTTCCTAAAGAGCATTAAAGAAAGTCTTCATTAAAACATTATACAGTGTTGAAAAAAGGAATAATGTAGTGTTTCTCCAAACTAATCTACTGCAATCGACGGTCTTTTGCGCTTACAATTGCACATGGATACTCAGTGTAATCAGTGTAAAGACTTTACAATGTACTGCTCCATTTTTTATACGACTGTTTTGAGTTCTTGATTCTGATTGG
>NC_069724.1:22926520-22939020 GCF_027358585.1 Pangasianodon hypophthalmus
GAGCAGCAGCAGCTGAGGAGCCGGTTGCTCCAAAACATGATCGTTTACACAACGTGCAGCTCGAATGGCCTGGCCTCGGGCCGACACTGGGGGTTCAAACAGAAGTCAGGACACATGTGAGGCCAAAATTAGCATTGAGGATGATAAAGTGCTCTCACTTCATATTGTCAGGTTTGCTGGAGCCAGCTCTATCAGCCGACAAGAAAGTAGAAAGAGGTCTTCTCACTCACACTGAATATTTCAGGAAAAGTTGCTAGCGTTTAGCATTTGAAAGTGTGTAGTTCCATCATGTAGTCATTTCAGGCCCCGCCCACACGTATCCAGATATTTATGAATACAGAGAATTTTCTCTGCGCTTTGGCGTCCTGTCCACAGTTTGGAGTCACTGTTTGAAGTGAAGCTGTCTGAAAACACCGCCGAAATGTGGAGAAATTTTTTTAAAGGACAACTTTCCACGTTTTTGTGTTTCTGAAAACAATGACATCACAGTACGAAACTGCACGTGCCTGCGGCAGTTTTGCGAAAGTTATAAATGTACAACGACTCCGTTAATCATGGCTGCTGACCAGGTTGCTCTGTACTTCATGCTCTGTAATTTCTTGCTTGATGACACGTTTGCAATTTAATTACACTTATATATGGAGGGAACAAAATATGACGCATCCAGAATCCACTAAAAGCTGAACTAAAAGCTTGTGGGACAAGAACCAATCCGAGGTTGTTGTGGCTGAAGAATGCGTTTCCAGATCTGGCCTTCTGCATGTCTCACTACACATGTCCTTAATGTTATTCTTCTTCTACTGTGTTCAAATCACATTTACGTTTTAGTGTGGTTTAAGATATTTTTGGAAAAAAAAAATTAAAGGGGTTAAAAATCCAATCTAATCCAAATGTGTTTCCACCCTGCTGCTGTTCCTGAGAAGACGGGGTTACGGCGGGTTCTCCAGAGGTATCCAAGTTCTAATAGAGCTCAGATAACTCCAAGAGCAGGGCTGTGGTTAAAGCAGGGTGTGCTCACAAACACAGGCCTGCCATTCTTCATGCTCACAGCTGAAAGATGACACCCGAGATTAAAACTCCCATGACCAGTGAAGTTTCAATTCATCCATTGAAACCTGTTACTCAGCAGATTTATGAAATAAAGGTGTATACTTAGAGACATTTCTGTGATAAACAATATGCATCGCAGTATACAAGTTTGCTAAGAAACAGTCTGTGGCGTTTAAAAAAGATGCCAATACTTTTATTTAACATGTATAAAATATAGATTATTTAACGATGAAAAAAATTTTTAAGTGTTCAAAATCAAATCCAACAGCTTCCAAGTTCAATTCAGTTTGTAATTATTAAAAACATTATTATAAAAATTGTTATAAAACGATATCACATTATTTGCGATATCTCAAAAGTGTATTGCTACATAATTTATCGCAATATCGATGAAATCAAATTCAAAGTATTATGAAAACGCAGCAAACAAACAGGAAAATTGACAAAGAAATGTTTTTTTTTCCAGAAACAAACACAAGATGAGCCTGACTGTTGTGTTTACCTTTACTTTACGCTTGGTGTATCCTCACTCGTCCCTGCTACAATGCTACGTAATTGGGTAGGGTTAGGAAAGCACGTCCGGGCACGCAAAGCTATAACTCCATCAGGAGTGTGTGCCGTATTTCAATCTGACTTCAACATGACATCCTTATTAAAACAAAACAGAGCTGACATGTTCTGCAGTGGGAAGCGTTTTGGCCGCCAGTCAAAAAAAACAGAATCGAGCCATTAAAAAAAAAACACTAGTTTAAAAAAAAACACTGCTAATCCAGCCCTTGTAATATGACCGCAAGATTAAGTACCTCACTTTGTCTTTCCCTGAAGTGACGCGGGAGCATCTGTACGTGTTATCCGAGAAAAAGTAAGTGCTCTACCTCCATGATGGTCTCTTTCAACTCGCTTCTACGTGTGATAGAGTGAGAACACAGGCGCTCAGTTAAAAGTCTCACCGAAGAGCTTATCAGTGGTTACGGACAACCCTGTCTTTAGAGAGTCACCGTTCCACTCAATAGGGGAAACTTGAGAACTCCAGACTTAAAAGGTGGAAAAGCTTGGTTCTTAACCTGAGAGCAGGCACTGTACAAAATAAAAACAGTAACATGAGTACTTGAAGCCTTTCTAAGGGACATCACAATGCCTTCAGGGCTTTTTAAAGCAAAAAAACAATAAATATTCTGGAAGCTGTTATGAGGAAAATGTTGTCTTGTTTCATTTTTTTAAAACAAAGCAGATTGTGAGAGTGTGTCTTCGCTTCAGTCCGAGCATTGTGAATCCCATTGCGTGTCAGAGAGGAAAGGATGGCATTAAGATCTAGTCAAGCAGGTTTTTAGGCTTTTACAGTTCATGAAAGGATTTCTGCAGGTCTATAGAGATGAGAGCGGCAACCATGTTTGTGTAGAAATACCAAAAGAAAGATTTCCTGCTCATTTCTAGGTGATAAGCGTTGCACGGAAACTTGTGCATTGAATCCTTTCACACTTTATGAAGTGTGTGGTGTGAAGAAATATAATCTCTGGGAGGTTCAGGTTTCAAGATAACAAATGTGTTGTGCATAAAAGCTTTAGTAGTTTGCAGAGCAGTGTTCTGTGCGGTGTAATGCCGTGTTCTGTGGACGGAACAAAAGCATAAAGCTCTGCGCACACAAACAGCCGTACACGCATCAAAGACGAGACAAAGAAAAGCAAGGGAAGAAAGGCCAAGCATCTGCCAAATGAATGCCTAAATGGAATTCAGCCCAAAGAAAGACGAGTGCGTTGGCATGGACACCTGTTGCCGTGGCAACAAATTCATCAGCTCATCATTTCAGCATGGCGGTACTACAGGTAAGATTTATTGACAAGCTGGATGGAATCGCCTGGAGCTGAGTGGCACTTCAAAGCACATCACGAGGCTTCTTCAGGCGTATCCTTTTTCATTTTCACCTCGTCTCTACTTCAGGGGAAAGTCCAGAATTCTCCTAGCAAAAGCTTAAAGCTTACAGTAACCAAAAAAAAATGCCTTGAGGGGAAAGATCTTTTTCTAAAGTTACCAACCCTTTCACTTTTACTCTCTGCCCTTCTATCTCGCATATGCTCCATCGTCATTCCTCTGAGACATCAGTGTCGATCGAGGTCCAGTGCAAGGATTATTTAGGATTGAAAATTTTACAAACCCTACCAATGTGTCGGGTATTTCTAACAGTGTTGGCTGCTGTGGTAAACAAAACTTTAAACACTTCAGGACGTGCTGTTATTAGAAAATGATGGCAAGAGTAACAGTGGTTCAAGTGGGACACATCACACCCACCTGTCATTGATTATTTTCCTAGAACAGCAAGACGAGTGTTTTACTATTTACCTATAAACAAGGGTGGCTACTCTGGCATCATCTCCGACAAAGTAACTTGCTATGCACTACAGTACTTAGTGCTAATATGTGTACATTGGTTGTACATTGGATTCAAGGTTATTTTTTGACCAAATTTCTCCCCAATTTGGTAACCTGCCAATTCTCACCCACTAGCTAACTCTCCCCTATCACACAACAGCTACCAACCAGGGAAGGCGGGACAAACACTTGCTTCCTCTGAGACACATGAAGCCAACCTCCACATCTTTTTGAACTACTGCTCATGGTGCATCACAGGGCAGCGTAACAACCTTGGATGAAAGTGCTATCTGCCCTCTTCCGCATACGTGAACTCACAGATGCCCACGATTGGCTTGTGTCACTGTGATTGACAGGAGAGAGAAAGTAACATCGTTCCTCCCACCCAGAGCACACGTCCAATTTTGCCCTCTTGACACTGGCCACTGATGGATTCAAACTCACATATTTACAGTTTCATCAGAGATGGTGGGATCTGTTGGGGATGAAAGGCTTGTCAGTGTCTTCATAACAATTGTGATTCTCTAAAAATGTACACAAATTTAAAAATGCTCCAGTACCTTACACACCAATACACATGGCAGTAAAAGCAGTAAATAAAGCTTACTCATCAGCAAAACACTACAGATGGCAATATCGGACTGGAACTAAACACACTTTATATACAGTGTAGAAAAAAAAACTGCTGAATGTGTCCTGCATTGTGTTTGACATTTGCCTTGTCCACGCTGTTCTCGCCACCTCAGAAATGGAAATGGGACACAGCCAGTGGCATCACGCCCACTGGGCAGCCATGTGACTATCCAAAACATTCAGCTCCTGCCAAAGTCTCTTTCACACAATATCCATCACTGTGTGCCTCCTCCCCACCCCGGCAGCCGCTCACATGGCACATTGATCGGGAGTCAATATGGTGCCACTCAGCCTCGACCCAAAATGCCTTTCTGGCAGAATGTTCTTCTCACTGAACTCTCCCACAATCCTTCACTCTCTCAAGAGCTTGTCTGTGTGTGTGTTCGGTATAGAGTACTTATCCTATGCAGAAGATCGGTGTTGTTTGGACTCAACCATCCCAACAGAAACTATACATATTCCCAATTGGGAGAAGAAAGGGAGAAAAGAAGGAAAAAAAAAAAAAAACGCTATCGTGTTGTGTTTGAATGTCTGTGACAAATCACTAGTTGTTTAAGGATGACAAAAAGATGAAGAAATTGGCACAAAACAAAAAGATGAGACATCAGGCCTTGTAGTGCCTGGTAGCTTTGCTCCAATCTGCAGAGTAACACAATAGCGTTACCACCGTGGACGAAGGATGATGACCAACGTCTGGTGGCTATAAACAATGAGTCTTCAAATTCAATTTTTCAATTTTATGTATATAGAGCTTTTAACAACGAACACTGTCACAAAGCAGCTTTACAGCTATGCAGATATAGGTATAGATTTAGATTTATTCCTAATGAGCAAGCCAAAGGTGATGGTGATGAGGTCCTTGAGATGACATGAAGAAACCTTGAGAGGAACCAGACTCAAAAGGGAACCCATCCTCCTCTGGGTGACACCGGCCAGTGAGAACACAAATCATTACTCTTCTGCAGCTGTATACTATAGAGTCAGGAAGGACTGTTAGAAAGATCTTCAAGACTGTTGGAAAGATCTTCAGTATATACATAAGGGTCACTGCTGATTTCAGTAGAGTTTTTGCTGTAAGTCTATAATAGACAGGTGAAGTTTTCCACTGTATAATGAATAAACAGCGGATCTGACAAACTTCTCACATCACGATTCTACAGAGCTGTGATCTCTCCAGATGCTGTCTCTCTCTCTCTCTCTCTCTCTCTCAAAAAAAAGGTTAAAGAGGCATGTCAAAAAGGTTACCACAGTTAATGTAACCGATCTTCAAAGACCTCTGGGAGTTAACCTGGAGGAGACCATTATATACACAGCTGAAAAAGCCTAAAGGCATAAAACGGGAACTAGAAGAATGACAAACAGCTTTCACTGCCCTCCACCTGTTACTCATCAGCCATCCCACAGGGTCGGAGGTGGTCATCTCTGCATGGTTCAACACCTCGGGCCGTTTCCAAAATAAATTTTAAAAAATCATCCCTTCAGGCGTACAAATCAACAAGACGATTTGTTCAAAAAGACTTGAAGAGAAGTCCATTAGAGACATCACCAACAGTTTTAACTAAACAAATCGGATTTGCAGAGGTGCCAACAGTGCTACCAAGAAAATCCTAGCAAGCAGAGACAAAAAATTAATTTTACAACCAAAAAAATGGTAGCATATATGTAGGACCTGAAAGCTCCATGCTAACAGCCACTAACCAGAGCCCACAGGCCCGGCCACTTGTTTTTCAATGTTTGCAAATTCACAGGTCAAAAGTTCGCCAAGGTTAAGTCAGTGTGAATCTAAGTAACTGTGTCCTTTCCCTTTCGGAGAACTGGTTCTTCCGCCAGATAAATTTTGTTTGCTTTTGGTCTGACTGCTGCTTTAGATGAAAGCGCAGAAGAGCATAACTTTCAGATCTCTCCCATACTGCCATAGCAAGGAGTCAAATTCGTAAATGCTACGACCACACCGTAGACGTTGGCACCTCTGGGTGTCAGAGACAAGCCCAAACAGTCATTTTTACGAAGACATAGTGCATTGATTTTACAGAGGGGGGAGTAAGAGAGCACTTGGCAACACCGTGACACAAAATAGACACTTTCACATATAATTACAGTATATGGAGAGGGTGCTGAGCTAGCGCTGGCCTGGAGTGACCACACTAAAGACACATGCAGGGTCAGCTACAGTAAAAATCCTATATTTAGAGCCCAAAATGCTGCATTCCCTACAAAAGTTGCACGAGCTTAGAGGGAGGAGGACAAAGAAATGAAGTCAGGGTGACTAAACAGAGGGATAGAGGTGGGTTAGAGAAGAACTTGTTTTGGGGTAGCCAGGGTTGGAGTTGTCCCTTACACTCTGATCCTGGTACTGTGCAAGACTGACGTAATCAAATGACAAAATCATTTATGTTACGCGTAGAAATGTCTGAGCACGAAACATTTAGGAACATTTTCCAAGTCAAAGTGAGACTTAAGCTCCAGTCAAGTCCACGTCAAGTTACAAAATGCAACAACTGTGCAGCTGAGTGAAAACTGTGCAGCTGAGTGAAAAAATTTGCATATCCCAGGGGGAAGTGTAGAGGATGCTAGGTGGAGGATGCAGAAATAACAAAAAGCAAACTAGTACCAAAAAAAGAGGTTGCCATGAACCTGTCAGTCATGAATGGAGTCCAAAAAAAATTTGAAAGAGCACTATTAATAAAATGTAATAGTTTAATAATATTTAATAATAGAAAGCTTAAATTATACAATCTAAAAATTGTTACTTGGAATAATGAAGAAACCTCTGTGAAACACAATGTCTTGTTGCTATAAACTAAATGTCTTCATTTTATCCTACGGGTGTCAAAACCTTTGCACTCAAATGTAATTCTAATTCCAGGTTTTAAATCAGTGTGGGCACACACACACCCACCCACACACACATACATCACTTTACTTCCATCACTGTAAAATGTAATTACTGGCCTCTCTAGCTTGCCTTAAAAAAGCCTGGATTGAAAAAGCCCTAATTTTAACATCTGCTCACACTGATGTAAAAGCTCTCTTATGCTCCAAACGCTACCAAGATGATTAAAGTGCTCAAGCAGTCTGCTCTCTAAAGCAGAAGAAACGTAACAGGAAGCCATATTTAGTGTGATTATATCCTTGACAGAGAGCTGGTACAGTGGTCAGGTCTGTTACTGTCATTCACACGACATTCCGCTTCTCATTGCCACCTGCAGCGGACACTTTTAGACGGACACAGTGGACATTCCCTGTGCCACACATCATTCCCGACAGAGCATGTGTAGAGGAGAACATCACATCACATCACTCAGAACGTCAAGAAGAGAATCTACACTATGAGAAACCCGAAACCCTGGGGGAGGGAAAGACACAATCGCAGGATACGCTAAACAGTGCAGAGGGGCGCAGGCTAGCAAACGGAATTTCAAGCCACGTAGATCCACTTACAGTTTGAAGAACAGGTGTCCGAGTGAACGAGAATGAAGACACTTTGGAGCTCAGCCATGTCACCAAGTTCACAAGGCTGTGGTTATGGGCTTTAAGGGAATTCTTTGTTTCCCTGCCTGCATCTATAGTACATCCAGCACTAGTACGCTGCAGGAATCAATGAAGCATCTAGATCCACTTATCATTAAAACCACAGGTGTCTGAGTGAACTCACATGAAAATAGACACTTTGGAGCTCAGCCGTGCCATTTATGTTCATGACTGCCTGAACTTCCAATCAGAGTTTCTGCGCAGAATCGCAGCCTCTCTTCAGTTCAATCCTCCCATTGGGCGAAATGACATGGAGTACAGTGTGCAAAACTTTGATTATGGGCTTTAAGGGAAATCAGAGGTGTAGTTTCCCTACCTGTATCTACAGTACATCCAGTGGTATTACACAGCAGAATCTGAGCAATGAAACATGTACATCCACTTACTGTTAAAAGACCAGGTATCCGAGTGAATTAAAATGAAATACAGACACTTAGAAGCTCATCCGTGCCACCAGGTTCACGACTGAGTGAACTCAACGGTGATTCGGTGCCGTACAGAGCTTCCCTATCTGAAGTAAATCCAGTGCTATGACACTGCAGAAATCTGAGCAATGAGACACTCATAGCACAGAGTTAAGCGCAGGCTCGCAAATGTCATTTCAAGCCACATAGATCCACTTACCGTTAAAAGAACGGGCATCCAAATAAAGTAGTATGAAGAGTAGACGCTTTGGAGCTCTGCCGTGGCACCGAGTTCACGATTGACTGAACTTCAAGGTTCAAGGTTTCTGCGCAGATTCGCAGCCTCCGTTCATTCCAATCCCAAGAAACCTCCCTTTAGGCAAACAGGGATGAGATTGCGCACAACATACAGAAGCTTTAAGGGACCTCTGAGACGTACTGCATCTACAGTACATCCAGCTACAGGAATCTGAGCAATGAAATATGTTGATCCAACTACCCTTAAAAGAACAGGTGTCTAAATGAAGAGTAGAGATTTTGGAGCTCAGCCGTGCCACCAGGTTCAAGACTGACAAATTCATTCAAATGTTTCATCCCAGCCTCTCTTCAGTTCAATCCCAAGAATCCTCCCATTAGGCAAACAGGGAAGAGATGGCACACAACGTGCAAGGCCTTGATTACAGGCTTTAAGGGTCACGGAGACAGGAGTTTCCCTACCTGCATCTACAGGACATCCAGCTGTACTACGCTGCAGCAATCAACAAAACAGGCAGATCCACTTACCGTTAACAGAACAGGCATCCAAATAAACTAGTATAAAAAGAGTAGACGCTTTGGACTCAGCCGTCTCACTAAGTTCATGACTGACTGAACTTCAATTGGTGTTTCAGTGCAGCCTCTCTTCAGTTCAATCCCCAGAATCCTCTCATTAGACAAACAGAAAGAGATGGTGCACAACGTGCAAGGCCTTGATTATGGGCTTTAAGGGAACTCAGAGATGTAGTTTCCCTACTGGTATCTTCAGTACATCCAGCGCTACTATGCTGCAGGCATCTGAGCAACGAAACATGTCGATCCACTTACCGTTTAAAAAAAAAAACAAAAAAAAAAAAACAAAGCAGGTGCCCAAAGTGAACTCGAATGAAGAGCCGAATGACTGAACTTCAATCGGTGTTTCACCGCAGAATCACAGCCTCTCTTCAGTTTAATCCGGAGAATCCTCCCATTAGGCAAAATGAGATGGAGCACAGCGTACAAGGCGTTAATTAAGAGCTTTAAAAGAACCTGGAGACGTTTCGCTACCTGCATCTACAGTAAATCCAGCGCTCCTACACTGCAGGAAACCGAGCAATGAAACTCTCATAGGTGGATAGACAATTGCTCTTCATTCTTGTGTGTATGTGTGTATGTGCATATGTACTTTACTCTTTGTTGTGACCAAACCCAAACCTCCTCACAAAGACTGGAAAACCTGAAACAAGACATTGCAGGAAGCTTTCACTGAGGAACAATTTCTGTACTTCAAACATTAAAGAAACTTAGTTTATTTTGCATGCATGACTATGTATAGTTATGTATAGCTCCATGACAAACAATAATACAAGACGCTGTGTGTGTGTTTTCATGCGTCCATGTAAAAACAAAAACAAACAAACAAAAAAAAAAGTCTCGAATGCCGTCACATCTTACCTCCTTCCTAATACCCCATCTTACTACCCAGAAGCCCCTGCTTGTATTCCCTAACCACAGGATTACTGGCTTGATGAGATGCCAGTAAAAACACCACAACTTCCTCATAACACTCCCTCACACACACACACACACACACACACACACAGCATCGTTAAAAAGGAGCCTATGTAATGAATTAAACAGAAGCAGATGCATTGTACAAGGAAGGAGAAAAGAAGAGAGGTGCACTGTTGAGGGACTCAGTTGAAGATCTTGGCCAAAACCCAAAATATTATCATTATTATTATTAAATTATTAAAATAATATAGAACGAGTAATAACATTTTTCTGTATAATTACAGGTGTACAGAATGAATAATAATAATTAGCTATATATTTTTTTTTTTTTACTATTTATACCATTTAAATGAAATTTAATTTCAAGCAAAGGTTTTCGGAAACATCTTCAACTGCACAGCATTTTAACTCTACTTATACGGTAAATTAACCCTTTATTTTTTAACAAATCCAGCCTTCTATAATTCTATAAGATGTCGATGGAGGCAAGGGCGGAGGCTTGTATAAATACACTTGTATATAATGTGTCTTAGGCTCAAAAATGTTTCATTTTATAAATTCCAGCATTAAACTAGCTTTTAATGTACTTTTGCATTTTTGGAAGGAGTCTCCAGTGCTAGCATACAGTCAGGGAAAGGTAAAGCTGTGAAGTTTGTCATAGGAAAGAGGTTTTTTTGGTTTCTTGGTGACATGACAAGCTACATAATTTGTTTCATTAGAGAGAAAAAAAAAGAGGCTGGTGAAGTAACGACTGTTTAGAGCTGCTATAAAGTAAATGTAATCCCAAAGGTGTTCAATGGGGTTGAGGTGCAGGACACTCGAGTTCTTCCACTCCAAACTTCACACACCATGTCTTCATGGAGCTCGCTTTGTGCACAGGAGCATTGTCATGCTGGAACAGGTTTGGGCCTCTTCGTTCCAGTGAAGGGAAATTGTAACGCTACAGCACACAATACAGACATTCTGTACAAGGCAACAGTGTTGGGAAGAAACACACATGGTCATGATGGTCAGATGTCTACATACTTTCGACTATATAGTGTATGACAGTCCCGTAGACGTGATACTGAAACAGAAATCTTGCTCTAGAGACTAAGGCTGTAGCGCTGATGAAGCGAGATGGCACAACGTTCAATAAGTCATTTATATCACCATGGCAACAACTAAAAAACTGTGGAGTTTGAAAAAACAACAACAACAAAAAAAACAAAAACGGAAAGTGGAAGTTAAAATTTGACATTTTACGACGAGTTCCTAATTAAAAAGACGTTCGTGTGTGTGTGTGTGTGTGTGTGTGTGTGTGTGTGTGTGTGTGTGTGGAGCGCTATTCTGGGAGCCACTAAAGATCAAAAGCAAAATCGCAGGCCTGGTCTATGATGTCCTACCGCAGGTGTCCTGTGTGTGTGCACTCTGAAGACAGATCAGGTTTTAACCTCAGAAGAACCGGATCGGTGCCAGTAACCGTGATCCTTTTCCTGTGTGTGTGTGTGTGTGTGTGTGTGTGTGTGTGTGTGCGACCTGAGGAGCTTAGTTTCCAGTTTCCTGCTCTCTGTAAATAAGCATGGACACCAGCAAGCACTGGCATAAGTTTTCCGAATGAGTTTCCTTCCTCACACAAGCCTGGCATTGCTGTAATACCGGTTATATACAACACCCTGACCTCGGAGAGTATGTTGGAGCGGATTAGCGTATTGTATTCCAGCGCTGTAGAACCCATTATTAATACATTACAGTGTTAATTTGAGACTTTCTAAACCAGGGTTCTCAGATTTAAAACCACAAAAATTCAAGTTGTGGTTTAAACTTGAATGAACCTTCCACCCTGAGACATTTTAAATATGTTTATATTAAAATATTTCTGATGTGTTTGTTGATTCTGGTGCTAATTTGTTTGATGGTGCTGTATTTTTGTCATTCATGTGAAAAGTTTGTGGCTGTGTGCTGTGCTGACGTCACAGGGAGAAAGATTTCAGCAATCCCAAACACAAGTCAGGGTTTGCTGTTAGCTCCTAAAAGCAAAAGAGCAAGAGCTTCGTTTCTCACTCACCGTTTTCCAGCGATGTTCAACGTCATATTAATGGGAAATCCAGCGTAGAAGAAGTGGAGATGTTGCTGCAAATGTTGGACTCAAAGTCCCAGAATGCAATGCAGCTATACGGTGAGTTATAGCAGAGAATCGGTTCGGCTAGTCGTCGATCTACAAGACGACATGTGGAATTAGCATGAAAGTTGCAGCTTTGGAAGCTGACCTGATGAGCAGAGGGTTCGGACGAGGAGGTGAGAGAGCTGGACAGACGAAAGCACTAAAGCGCCGCTGCATCACTGTTTAAGTAGAGATGACGCAAGGATTAAATCCTTCTATCCTGTAGAAAAGGATTAAATATCAGTCATAAAAGAAAAGTTTGATATGCAAGTCGTTCAGGGTGGATTTTTTGCGTTAACTTTGTTTGGTGCTATTTTATTCACACGCTCTTCAGTCTATAAAAGTCGTCTCTCTGCAGGCTCACTTAAACACGTGTCGTAAACGCAGCGGTTTTCCCTGCGATAGATCAGCTCGTTTCCTGCTCTATAAGACTGTAACGAGGCCGTGAAGTCTCCCACCTGCGGGCTATTCGACAGCACGCTGATTTCACACACTGATTTAGGGTCAGTGTGCACAAAAAAACCCGCGGAGCACCACTGAGAAAACTCACAGCGTCCACTGGCACTACCAGCAAGTGTGCTGGGCCTGAATGCTGGCAAACACACAGCAAAGCACTCAGTTAA